>NW_017675491.1:0-4495 GCF_001879085.1 Nicotiana attenuata | reverse complement strand
GTTCAGGAGTCTAAAGCAGCGCGAACGCGATAGGAAGCACGCGTTTGCGAAGAAGGAAAATATCAGGGCCCAAAAATGCCCTTCGCGATCGTGAAGGGAGGAGCGCGAACGCGAAGGCCAGGGGATCAAGAACTACGCGAACGCGACAAGGCTTACGCAAACGCGATGGAGGAAATAGTGAAGCTACGCGGACGCGGGTGATCTTATGCGAACGCGAAGAGGAACGGCCCCCCCCCTCTCCAGACTTACACTACGGGAACGCGGGAGAGTGGCCATGAACGCGATGAGAGGATGGCTACTACTACGCGAACACGGTGCCTTCTTCGCGAACGCGAAGAAGGAATTCAGACCTGCAACTTTCTGCAACATTTCGAAACTTCAAATTGCTCGGATGAGCATCTGAAACACACCCGAGGCCCCCGGGACCTCAATCAAGCCTACGGACATATCCCATAACATCATTCAAACTTGTACCAATCCTTAAACCACCTAAAACAACGCCGGAAACACGAATTAATCAAAGATTCTAGCCTAAGAACTTCAAATTCCAACAAAACACACTTTGGATCAAAAACCAAACCAAACCTCGCCCGAATGACCAGAAATTTCTCACACACATCCCAAATGACATGACGGAGCTACTGCAACTTCCGGAATTCCAATCAGACCCTCGGATCAAAAACTCACTATCGGACCGGAAACTTCAAAAATTCAAACTTCGACATTTCAAGCCTCAATGAGCTACGAGCCTCCAAAATACATTCCGAACATGCTCCCAACCCCGAAATCACCTAACAGAGCTAACGGAACCATCGGATTTCCATTCCGAGGTCTTCTTCACACTGTTTCGATTACAGACCATTTTTCAATTCTTAAGCTCTCATTTAGGGACTAAGTGTCCCGAAACACTCCGAATCCCAACACCGAACGTCCCGGCAAACCAAAATAGCAGAAATGAACTTAGGGGAAGCAGTTAATGGGGGATCGGGGCATAAATTCCAAAAACGACCGGCCGGGTCGTTACATCCTCCTACACTTAAACATTCGTTCGTCCTCGAACGAGCATAGAGAACATACCTGAAGTAGTGAAAAGATGAGGGTACTGGCTGCGCATATCCTGCTCGGTCTCCCAAGTCGCCTCCTCGGCCGGCTGACCCCGCCACTGAACCTTCACTGAAGCTATGTTCTTTGACCTTAACTTCCTGATCTGCCTGTCCAAAATAGCCACTGGCTCCTCAAAATAGGATAGATCCTTGTCCACCTGGACTGAACTGAAATCCAACACGTGCGACGGATCACCGTGATACCTCCAGAGCATCGAAACATCAAATACCGGATGAACTCCAGCCAAGCTGGGAGGTAAGGCAAGCTCATAGGCAACCTCCCCAACTCGCCTCAAGATCTCAAAAGGGCCAATAAACCTCGGACTCAGCTTCCCTTTCTTTCCAAACCTCATGACGCCCTTCATAGGCGAAACCCGAAGCAGAACCCGCTCACCAACCATATATGAAACATCACGAACCTTCTTGTCCGCGTAACTCTTCTGTCTAGACTGGGCTGTACGGAGTCTGTCTTGAATCACCTTGACCTTCTCCAATGCATCCTGAACCATCTCTGTACCCAATAGCCTGGCCTCACCCGGCTCAAACCAACCCACCGGAGATCTACACCTCCTGCTATATAAAGCCTCATACGGCGCCATCTGAATGCTGGACTGATAACTGTTGTTATAAGAAAACTCCGCCAATGGCAAGAAATGATCCCAAGACCCTCCAAACTCCATCACGCACGCACGGAGCATGTCCTCAAGAATCTGAATAGTGCGCTCGGACTGTTCGTCCGTCTGGGGGTGAAATGCTGTGCTCAACTCCACCCGAGTGCCTAACTCCAGCTGCACAGCTCTCCAGAACCGCGATGTAAACTGAGTACCTCTGTCTGAAATGATAGAAACTGGAATACCATGCAAACGGACGATCTCCCTGATATAAATCTCCGCCAACCGCTCCGATGAATAAGTGGTACACATAGGAATGAAATGAGCGAACTTGGTCAGCCGGTCCACAATAACCCAAATGGAATCAAACTTCTTCAAGGTCCGTGGAAGTCCAGATACAAAATCCATGGTGATGCGCTCCCATTTCCACTCCGGAATCTCTATCTGCTGGAGCAACCCACCCAGGCGATGGTGCTCATACTTCACCTGTTGGCAGTTGAGGCATCTAGACACATAACCAACGATATCCTTCTTCATCCGCCTCCACCAGTAGTGCTGCCTCAGGTCCTGATACATCTTCGCGGCACCCGGATGGATTGAATACCGCGAACTATGGGCCTCTGCTAGAATCAACTCTCGAAGGCCATAAACATTGGGCACACAAATCCGGCCCTGCATCCTCATTACTCCATCATCTCCAATGGTCACATCTCTGGCATCCCCACGCTGGACCCTGTCCTGAAGGACAAGCAAATGGGGGTCATCGTACTGCCGCTCCCTGATACGGTCAAATAGGGAAGACCGGGAAACCACACAGGCTAGAACCCGACTGGGCTCCGAAAGATCCAATATCACGAACTGGCTGGCTAAGGCTTGAACATCCATCGCCATAGGCCTCTCTGAAGCTGGTAAGTATGCCAAACTCCCCAAACTCTCCGCCCGGCGACTCAAGGCATCCGCTACCACATTGGCCTTGCCCGGGTGATAAAGAATAGTAATATCATAATCCTTTAACAACTCTAACCATATCCTCTGACGCATATTCAGGTCCTTCTGCTTAAGCAAGTGCTGCAAACTCCGATGGTCAGTATAGATCTCACAAGGCACCCTGTACAAATAATGGCGCCAGATCTTCAAAGCGAGAACAATAGCAGCTAACTCAAGGTCGTGGACAGGGTAGTTCTTTTCATGCACCTTTAACTGTCTGGACGCGTAGGCGATCACCCTACCGTCCTGCACCAACACCGCTCCAAGTCCAACCCGTGAGGCATCACAATAAACTGTATAAGACCCCGAACCGGTAGGCAACATCAAGATAGGGGCTGTAGTCAAAGCTGTCTTGAGCCTTTGAAAGCTCGCCTCGCACTCCTCTGTCCACTGAAATGGGGCACCCTTCTGGGTCAATCTAGTCATAGGGGCAGCAATCGATGAAAATCCCTCCATAAAACGACGGTAGTAACCTGCCAAGCCAAGGAAACTGCGAATCTCTGTAGCTGAGGACGGCCTGGCCCAACTCTGCACAGCCTCTACCTTCCTCGGATCCACCCGAATACCCTCGCTAGAAATCACATGGCCTAAGAATGCCACAGAACTCAGCCAAAACTCACATTTTGAGAACTTTGCATATAACTTTTTCTCCCTCAAGGTCTGTAGCACGGTCCTCAGATGCTGCTCATGATCTTCCCGACTCCGGGAATACACCAGAATATCATCAATAAAAACAATCACGAACGAGTCAAGATATGGCCTGAATACACTGTGCATCAAATGCATAAAAGCTGCCGGGGCATTAGTCAGCCCAAAAGACATAACAAGGAACTCGTAATGACCATACCGAGTCCTGAAAGCAGTTTTCGGGATATCTGGCTCCCGAATCTGCAACTGATGGTAACCTGAGCGCAAGTCAATCTTATAGAACACCTGTGCGCCCTGAAGCTGGTCAAACAGATCATCAATACGAGGTAAAGGATATCGGTTCTTCACTGTAACTTTGTTCAACTGGCGATAATCAATGCACATACACATAGAACCGTCCTTCTTCTTCACAAACAAAACAGGGGCCCCCCATGGTGAAACACTGGGTCGAATAAAACCCTTACCAAGCAATTCCTGTAACTGATCCTTCAACTCCTTCAACTCAGGAGGAGCCATACGATACGGAGGAATGGAAATGGGCTGAGTGCCCGGCAACAGATCAATGCCGAAATCAATATCTCTATCAGGCGGCATGCCCGGAAGATCGGCTGGAAATACATCGGGATAATCCCGTACCACTGGAACAGAATCAACAGAAGGGGTATCAACACTAACATCTCTCACATAAGCCAAATACGCGGCACACCCCTTCTCAACCATGCGCTGAGCTTTAAGAAAAGAGATAACTCTACTGGGAGTATAATCTAAGGTACCACTCCACTCAACACGCGGAATACCTGGCATAGCCAGCGTCACGGTCTTGGCGTGACAATCAAGAATAGCAAAATGGGGCGACAACCAGTCCATGCCCAAAATAATGTCAAAATCAACCATACCGAGTAATAACAAGTCTGCTCTGGTCTCAAAACCACGAATAGTAACCAAACATGACCGATAAACGCGGTCCACAACAAAGGAATCTCCCACAGGAGTAGAAACATAAACGGGGGCACTCAAAGAATCCCGAGGCACACCCAAATGCGGAGCAAAGTAAGAAGACACATAAGAGTAAGTAGAGCCCGGATCGAATAGAACCGATGCCTCTCTGTGACAAACCAGAATAATACCTGTGATGACAGAATCGGA
>NW_017675490.1:25575-65970 GCF_001879085.1 Nicotiana attenuata | reverse complement strand
AGTTCACCCTACCTTGAATTCTAAATCTCAACTCGACACCCATGCTATAAACCTTGATGACCTCGATGATTACTTTAAGTGTGCTATCATAAACTGGCCATAAAACTACCTATCGAACATATGTGATCACACGGGGATGATCCCCATTTGACATGTTTGGACCTTCAATACCTAATAAATTTAATGCAATGAGGAACACAGAGTTCAAGATTGTGTTGGAGTTATCCAGGAATTCCTTAATGCGCTGAGTAGAGTACTTTCTGAGGTTGTATGCTAAGGGACATGAAAGTTAACAACTAATATGCTGACATGGTTAATCACTATGACGACGTCAATTATTTACACTAATGAGCATAGGGGTAAGTAGACATTGGCAATAGGAATCATCAAGGAGAATATCAAGTACATGACCCAGTCGTTCCTAGAGTGAAGGGAAAATCAATTCATTACTCTGGTACCTTGAATGCGATATGGGATTCAAAATACATGAAGTGGAATTACACTCCTTGACGTTAGCTGACACAAGGAATCTATGCCATAAAGCCCATGAGGATGAAAATGAAGTTAAAACACTTATGAGATTATCATAACTCAAACAGCTTAACCCTCCCTGACAATTGACCCTATATGAGAAACTAAAGGTACGACCACTTGTCTTCCAAATCAATATTACTCATGATATGTGCAAAAGTCTCAAAGGCACCGAATCTCCCCTTTTCACGAGTAGAACCACATAGCTAAGACATCTAAATGTTGGGATGAAAATCATGTATTGGTTAGAGGCATTCTAATGGTTAATCATGATGCTTCGGGAGAAAGATAAATGACACTCCTATTCACCCAGGAGGTGTAATTACCAAGGGTAGCAAAACTCCCTCACATGAAAAGATATAAGTCAATTATTCTAGAAGTCAAGTGAGAAAAAGGCCACGTAACCCTTCCAATCCGACCCATTTAAGGCTTTGGAAAAGGGGACGCACTTTGGTTTGAATCAGGGCAATTTCAGCCTGAGCTTTAAAGGAAAATTCATAATTTTGAAACCCATGAGACAAGCCCTCGTAGTCCTAGAAAATCGATAACAATGGCGAGAAAGTACTTAAAAACCATTACGATTGGTATAAAATCAAAGGCCTCAGGTGCCCACATGGATAAGTTTGAAGGAATGAAGACGCTCTTAATGCATTTATCGGGGAAAAGTAACCTAGGTTATCTAGTCACATGGACAAGTGGAGTAGGTAGATGATTGTTTAGGAGAACATCTCATAAGGAGTGCGAGCAATATCTTTTTATCCTAACAAAAGGAACATTTCCCCATCCTTAATGTTTAAAGACTTCCCCTTTGATTGCTATGAAACATAAACGAATTTTTACGATGAGAGTTATCAGATGAATTAGATAGTAGCTTAGCCAAACTAATGAGCACCACTTGAACCAAAGAGCTAACCAAGTTGAAGACATTAGAAATCTTAGGAAAGAGAAAATTTGCCCACTCTCGGGGCGCTTGTAGAGTACATAAAAGAAAAATGAGGCGAATTTAATTGAATCATATAGTTGATAACTAGTCAAAGATGTTGAATAATATCGCACTGAAGATTACGGGTGAAGACACATGATGCAAGACAAATGAAAGAAAGTGAGAGAGCCTTATGAAGTAACCTTTACATTGTAACATGTAACACTAGGAATGGTGGTAGTATAAAGCGATTACGAGAAGCTACATTTCTGAAAGAACATCTCTGTATGAAGTCACGTGATGATAGCTCTAAATTCAAAATAATCCAATTAGTTTAGCAACTCAACTCATAATGAAGCACTAACAACACACTTTTACAAACCCTATTACAAGCACATTGGGAGATGCTATAAGACTTGACTGAGAGAAAGGCTTTGAAATATGAATGTGTTACTAGGTGTATTTCTCCTTGGCCAACCCAAAACCAAAAGGCGAGACTTAGACTGATAAGCAGGTCGTTGGACTAGCACAAGTGTAGATAATCCATTATCGGAAAGAGATCATTCAATTTCATAATTGCGGCATCTATCAACCCTTGATGAACTTGAAGTGATATGAGAAACCCAATGAGATAGTATGAATAATCATGGAGGGTTTTGCAGATGTTCATAATGAGTTCTTCATGGATTTTGACTTGAGAACTACCCAGATGCTAATGAATATAGAAGAACATGAGAAACAGCGTTGTGCTATAATAACCCCAAAGGTGTGCTTGGTCTTGACGGAAGCCTAGTAAGGGTCCTTACGAGACAGAAAGTGTTACAAGACTCATAGAAGATATATCTCTCATAGTTATCGAACAGTGGGGGAAACTAGCACAATGAATTTACTAACTAAAGAACACAATGAACACATGTTATGGAGGTGTAATAGACAAAGTAAACATTTGTTATGCTGACATGCTTCTGCTATATTAACTCCACTGGCAATATACGACCATCCACGAGCACCACATACTAGGACAAAGTGAGCTACTTACCGCGGGATGTTCCAAGTGGACACGAAAGTTATGGCGACACAAGATATTCCTATGACGTGGATGTGAGGATCTCAATTTTCAGAGAGACTTTATGCACACGGTGACCATTTCGATTGACATGCACTCATGTGGGTGTTAAGTATGCTCTTATGTTACTAGCAGTGAGAAGCTTTCAGATGATATTCGCAAGAGAGTAGATTGACTGTTCAAACCATATAAAGCATATGCCACAACTGAGTAAAAGAGTGACTGAGAAGGATCGCAACGCTGGGATGCTTTGCATGGAACATTGACACCACATAGGTAAACTTTACGACCGGTGGCATGTATAGGCACAAGCGAGTAGATTTTGTCCATTTTAAATGAAAAGATTCTGTAAGGAATTCATCGGATATAGCCCCTTGGTGAGAATTTAGGAAAAGCAAGTGGGAAAGTTTCAATCCTAGAGTTATAACTCAATTCAAGGCATAATTAAAAACTTAATTCCACAAGAATGTAAATAAGAGAATCTCATAGAGTGGATGTCACGAATAGTGCGTCTCGTATTCAAAGAGTCGATACACGCAATTTTTGTCATTCACATCTGTTAAGACCATGGTTTATGAGAACTCTTCAATATGGATGTACATATACAATGAGTAGAAATTTTCATTTGACTCACTTAATGACGTTAGGTTGATAGGCACATAGGTTAATTGATACCCCTCGACCTTACATCCCTAACGTACGTAGGAACATACAAATTATCTACACATCTGATTGTGCAGAACATCAATAGGGACAAGGACACTCCCCTCTTAGCGATATGTTTTACCAATCATCCATAGCTCAATACATTCTCCCTAACAAGTCCTTGGGCAATCCACTCGGACTCAATGGTGGGATCAATCCCTCCTTACATGCTTCAAATTTGCGGATTATGGTATCAAGGTACCAATCTTGAGAATAAGACTTAGAGAGGGGAATATCAGTCGCCTAACTTGAGCTCTATCGCACGATTGAGTATCAAGAAGGGTGAAATTCCTAAAATGTCCGTAATAGCCTCCACTTTATAGATGTTGTCACTACACACCGATAAGAAGGACTCTACTAGACACGGCTCCGGACAGTCCTAAAGACACTTTAAAACCTTTAGCTCTAATACAAGTTTGTCAGCCCCAAAAACGGGACATGACGGCGCTCGACCGGTAGCCCCAGTCAGCGGACCTGGTGCCTCTCTATCCCACGTGTTACCGTGTTTTATTACTCATCTAAATCAAAGGAAATAGCCATTTATGATTTAAACACCTTTTTACGAATATATAGCATAACATACGATGGTTACTTAGCGTTGGTTACAAGCCCCTCCCCTCCCCCTAGCTCCCCGCCCTCTCTCCCCCCTCTCCCCCGCTCCTCCTACCCCTCTCCCTCTCTTCTCTCCTTCCCCCCCGCCCGCCCTCCCCGCCCTACCCCTCCTACCCTCTGGCGCCTCCCTCCCCCGCCTCCCCCCTCCCTCCCCCTCCTTCCGCCCCCCTCCCCCCCTTGACGCCCCCCTCTTCCTCCCTCCCTCGGCCCCCCCCCTACCCCCCCCTCTCCCCTCTCCCCCGCCCGCCCTGCGCCACCCCCCTTCGTTCTCCCTGCCCCCTTCCCCCCCCCCCCCCCCTGCTTCTTCTCCCCCCTACCCGCCTCCCCTCCCCCTCCCCCCCCCTCCCCCTTCCCTCCCCCCCGGCCCCTCGTCTCGCCGCTTCCAGCCCCCTCCCCCCTCCCCCCCTCCCCCCGCGCCCTCGCCCCCCCTTCTCCCTCCCCTTCCCCCCTCCCCCCCTCCCCCCCCGCCCCCGCCCCTCCTTCCCTTCCCTCCCCCCGCCCCTCCCCTTCCTCCCCCTCCGCCCCCCCCTCCCCCCTTCCCCACCCCTCCCTCCCCCCCCGCCCCCTCGCCTTCACCCTTCCTCCCCGCCCCCCCCCTCCCCACCCCCCTCCTCCCTCCCCCCCCCCTCCCCCCCCTCCCCCCTCCCCTCCACGCCCTTCCCCTGCCCCCGCTACCCCCCCCCCCCCGGCCCTCAACGCGCTACCCCCCTCCCCTCCCTCCCCTCCCCCTCCCTCCTCTCTGCCCCGCTCCTCGCCCTTCCCCCCCCTCCCCCTCCCCCTCCTCCCCCCCTCCCCCTTCCCTCCCCCCCCCCCTCCACCCCTACCCCCCCCCTCTCCCCCCGCTCCCCCCCTCCCCCTCCTCCTCGCTACCCTCCCCTGAGGCCCCCCCCCCCCCCCCCGGCTCCTCCCTCCCCGCCCCCGCCCCCCCCTTCGCCCTTCCCCCGTACCCACCTCCGCCCCCCCCCCCCTCCCTCTCCCCCCCCGCTCCCCGCCCCCTCTCGCTCTTTCCCCTCCGCCCCCTCGCCCCCTTCTTACTCCCCCCCTCTCCTCCTCCTTGCCTCCCCCCCTGCCCTCCCCTACCCGCCCTGCCTCCTCCCCTGCCCCCCCCCCCTTCTCGCCCCCCCCCTCCCCTCTCCAAGGCCCCTCCCCCATCCTCCCTTTTCTCCATTCTCCTCTCCCCATTTATCCTCTCCCTCCCTTCCCCCTCTCCTCCGCACCCCTTCCTGCTTCCCTCGCCGCCCCCCTCCTCCTGAAAAGCCTCCCTCCCCCTACGCCCTACCCTCCCGTCTCCGCCCTCCGCTCCCCCCCCTCCTCCCCCACCCCCCCGCCTCCCCCCGCTCCCGCCCCTCCCTTCCCCTTCCCTCTCCCCCTAGCACTGCCCAACTTACAAAATACATAAGCACATAACCACACTCCCTGTCTACGAGCCTTAAGATACAAAAGAGTTTTACGAATACTTGCCGATCAGGCTCCGGCTATACCTTACACAAATATCCAAAAATAAGACCCGGAAGAAAAGCAGCGATGATGCCACGCAGGGCCACGAGAGAAAAGGGCTCACCAATTCAGCTGACGGGAAGTGAAGGAGTGCTTGATTTCGTCAGTGGACTGGAGTACCTGCAAAGATCCACCTACAATCATAAGCACGAATGTAGCGCCCGCCGCAAAAGGACGTCAGTACATTTATGGGGGAAAAAAAATTTTCTTGTTATGGTATGTATGAACAAACGTGTTACCCCAAGTTTAAAATCAAACAATACACAGTAACGAACAGTAATAGAATTCAACAATCAAATGCACGATGAAAGGAACAACCAAAGCCAAAACAAGTTCAAATCTTCTCATATTTCCCATTTTCACAAGGGTTTATTCTCATCACATCAATGATTTCACAAGTTCATATTCCATTATTCAATAGTGATTTCGATAACTTTTCTACCGCTTATTTTACTCGGCCACCCTTATTACCTCGGCCACGTCGTTATCACCACAACCCCACACCTTATTAACTTCGTGTTGCGGCACGCAACCCGATCCCACTAACAATTCACATTTCACACAACTATAATCAAATCACATTTCACACGACAACTGAATAAACAAATGCACAAGAATGTTCATAAACCATCAATACCATTTCCATCATATACAACAGCCCGCATACAATTTAATCAAACGATAATTGGCCCACGACAGATAGGTCACATACGATATTACCATCAGTTGTCAATTGCATCATCACGATTTCATTCCAATTTGTTACACAACTTTTTACCACATAAACACATTCACACCACACCACACTTGGTTTGTGTTGCCATACTTACCCACCATTATATCGGGATAGACTTAAAGGCAACAATGTTTCAAGGAATCAATCACAAGAATTCACAAATAGTCCCATATAAGGTATCACATACCAGAATACTCGTTACACCAAACAACAGAGGTGACTCTTACAAAAGTCAAAAAGTAAGCCATACCATTACCTAGAA
This sequence comes from Nicotiana attenuata, assembly GCF_001879085.1. Lineage (NCBI taxonomy): Eukaryota > Viridiplantae > Streptophyta > Magnoliopsida > Solanales > Solanaceae > Nicotiana > Nicotiana attenuata. The sequence continues at coordinate 59,639 of NW_017675490.1, read as the reverse complement.
TTGGAAGTGTTCCTTTTGTACTGTCTACTTCGGGTCTCACCAACAGCTAGTACCGACAATCTAGTTCACAAGGTTAGCACATATATCTTAGAATTGAGAGTTCACAATTACTACCGAACTTGATTTAGGTTATCAAACCGCTCCTTTGCAAATGTATTACTCCTACCAATTCTTTTACAGATTTTAGGTATTAAAGAACATGCATGTATGTTTTCAACTTTTTATTTGTCAAGATCAAGCATGAGTAGAATCCCTGTTTGTCTTAAATATTGAAAGACCAATGAAAAAGGGCTGCGGTATTTTACTGCAAGAACGGAGATGAAGACAATTGCATGAAAATTTCCCGCCCGGGTGACTTTGAAGAAATCAATTGATGAAGGTAGACTTTTCTCTCTCAAAAATTCTCTTTCCCTCTCTCTAGTTTTTTAGAAAATGTGTTAAAAAGTAAGGGTGGCTGGTTATTCTCAAAAATTTTCCCATGTAGATGTTATGTGAATTGATAATGAAGGGTACGTAAGCGCATTTCCCATTAGGTCGCACTAGGAGTATGATGTTTCCCCATAGTTGTTCCTCATAAATTTGTATTTTCATATGTCTATGTTAAAGAAAGTGGTTGGAGATCCATCCACCATCGTGCCAGTTGAGACTATCGAGGTTAATGAAGAGTTATCATATGAAGAAGTTCCGGTTGCTATTCTTGATAGGCAAGTCCGTAAATTAAGAAATAAGGAAATTGCTTCAGTTAAAGTATTATGGCGAAGTCAACGAGTCGAGGAAGCCATGTGGGAAGCGGAAAATGAAATGAAAGAAAAATATCCCCATCTGTTTGAACAAGCCTAGTAGTGATCGTGCGAACTCCTATCTCTAAGAAAACTGATGTTGTGTTCAATTTGGTGCAAAGATAACCCATTTTCCCCTAAATGCTTTACTATTGTAACTCCTCAAGTTGTGCAAGAATTGTAGGTATTGTGATTATTTGAGTCACGTGCAACCCCTCTTTTGTAAATGAAAGTTTTGTAAAAACTCATGTGATAAGTGAATGATTAATGGTAGTGTAGATTGGTAATGATTAATTGAAATGCATATAGAGTATTAAAGTGGTTGAACTGTATGGGACTCATTGAAGTGACCAAATTATGTGCAAAAATGTGACAAGTGATTGAATATGTGCAAGTGTGAGGTAATGAATTGAATACCAGTTGTAGGGATAATAGGAATAGTGTGATGGTGCTTGGAAATATGTTTCGGGGGCTCTCTGACAGGTAGATAAGTCTAATTACAAAGGAAACTCTAGCAAAATTTTCTAAAAATTGGGAGTTTGCATATCATGTTTTCAAAACCAACTGATTTCCAAAATCCTCATTTGACGATGAATGATTTTAAGTGGGGGAGGATGTAAGGCCCCGTGAAAATTTGTACTCAAAACCTAGTAGCTCGTAGTGCCCAGTTCCGAGTATGTGTTAGGAATGTGTAAAATTCTTCGCCCTTTGTACTGATCTAGCATTTAAAAATCAAGGATCAAAGTTTTCCAGAAAAGTGCCATTATGCGGTCTAGAATGCGGTTGCAAATCAAGTATGCAGACCACATTTCAGTTGCAAAGTGAGTCAGGATGTTTGTCAAAATTGAGGTCAAAATGCGGTCCATTATGCGATCGCATAACTGGTATGCGGACCGCATTTCTGCCGCAAACCCAAACAGAAATGTTTAGAGTTTTGGAGCACTTTTGGCGGTCCATTCTGCGGACTGCATTTCCTCTTTGCGATCACAAATGCGATCGCATACCTGACTCAGGGCTCCAATTTTCTTAACTTTTAAACCCGACCCCTTCTTCAATAAAACACCCCAACCCTTCATTTTAACATATTTTCTGAACAAAACTAGAGAGAGGGAAGAGAGAGTTCTTGAGAGAGAAAGTCCTACCTTCATCAATTTGATTCTTCAAAGTCACCCGGGCCGGGAAATTTCAAGCAATTGTCTTCATCTCCTTTCTTGCAGGTAAAATACCCAGCCCTTTTTCATTGGTTTTCAAATTTAAACAATAAGGGGATTCTCATGCATTGATTCTTGAAAATAAAAGTTGAAAATATACATGCATGTTCTTTAATACCTAAAATCTAGTAAAAAGAATTGGGTAGGAGTATACATTTGCAAAAAAAGCGGTTGATAACCTAAATAAGTTTGGGTAGTAATTGTGAACTTCAATTCTAAGATATATGTGCTAACTTGTGAACTAGATTGTCGGTACTAGGCTATTGGTGAGCCGAAGTAGAAGTAAAAAGGGAAATTCGATTCCAGGTATGTATGGCTAACTTTGAACTTTGTAAAGTCACCTTGTTTGGTGTACGAGTATTTGGTATGTGATACCTATGTGGACTATTTGTGAATTCTTGTGATTGATATGCCTTGAACGTTGTTGGTTAAGTCTCCCGATATAATGGTGTAAGTAAATGGCAACAAACCAATTGTGTGTGTGTGAATGTGTTTATGTGGTAAAATCTGTGTAACAAAATGATGGAAAGAAAATCGTGATTGATGCAATTGAAACAACTGTGGTAATATCGTATGTGACTTGTCATGGGCAATTATCGTTGTGACTTAAATTGTATGCGGGTTGTTGTATATGATGGAAATGGTATTGATGGTTATGAAGATTCTTTGTGATTTGTTGTTGTTGTTGTGTGAAATGTGATTTGTTGTTGTTGTTGTGTGAAATGTGATTGTTCGGTGGGATCGGGTTGCGCGCCGCAACACGAAGTAATAAGGTGTGGGTTGTGGTGATAAGGGTGGCCGAGGTAATAAGGGTGGCCGAGGTAATAAGGGTGGAAAAGTGATCGAAATCACTATTGAAATGAACATATGTGAAAGTTGTGAAATCATTGATGTGATGAAATAATGTTGAAAGGGGAACAGGAGAGATTGTGAAACTTGTTTGGCTTTGGTTGTTCCTTTCATGTGCATTTGATTGTTGATTCTATTACTGTTCGTTACTTGTGTATTGTTTGATTTTACTTGGGGTAAAGTTTGTTCATACATACCACTACAATTCAAATGTACTGACGTGCCTTTTGCCGGGGGCGCTACATTGGTGTTATGATTGTAGGTGGATTTATAGCTGGTACTCCACTCCACCGACAGTAGCACTCCTTCACTTCCCGTCAGCTGAATTGGTGAGCCCCTTTCCTCTCGGGGCCCTGCGTGGCTCATGCCGCTTTTCTTCCCAGAGTCTTATTTTTGGTATTTGTGTAAGGTATAGCCGGAGCCTTGATACCGGCAAGTATTGTAAAACTCTTTTGTATCCTTAGAGGCTCCGTAGATAGGGAGTGTGGGTTATGTACTTATGTATCTTGTATTTGGGCAGTATAGCTTGTAAACCACGCTAAGTGACCATGTATGTTATGTATATTTCGTAAAAAGGTGTTTAAATAATAAATGGCTATTTCCTTTGATTAATGAGTAATGAAAACACGGGGTAACACGTGGGATAGGAAAGGCACCCAGGTCCGCTTGACTGGGGCTACCCGGTCGAGCGCCGGTCATGTCCCTCGGTTTTGGGGCGTGACAGACCCTCTGACTCTTGTAAAGCTGCGAGCTTATTACATCGTATACCCAATAAAATTTTTGATGTTCTTCTTCGCCTATAATTATCCGTAGTTACTTAACTCCACGCCCTTGTGCTTGTAGGGTTGCTTCTGAAACGATATTTTGACTATCTTCCCAGTGGCACTCTCTTTTATTCCCATAATACTCATACGGTACCTTTAACTACCCCAACTCCTATCTAAATAATTCTCAAGTATTACAACGACTTTACTGCGAGGCTGAATTCACTATATTGGGTTTTACTATATTTATCTTGCACGATCTGCTGACTTATCTTTAACCTCCTGTTTCGCCATAACTAGGCTCTTCCCGAATCAATTACTAACTACTCGTTGGCCCATTATCATATCAATATTTCACCTAATCTTTCTTGGGTTATTTCCTTTGTCTTAACTTACGTCTCGCACTGGCTCCTTATCTATCAATAACATCTCGGGCAGGGACCCTTACTTCCTTTCCTTGTCGTCGTGTTTGCATAATATTCTGGAATCGTAGCATATCTGTAGGCTTTGAATAAGTGCAATCTCATCACTTTTTCATTTTTTTTATCGTATTCTTCCTTTACCATTCCATAATTACTAGAACCGCTTAATTCTGACTTAATGCCACATCACTCCATATTCCCCCCTTTAGGGGAGTACTAAGATTTAGCGCTATGATGATCTACCTATAGATGTTTTACCTCTTCATCTTTGGCGTCTTTTCACATCATCGATGACCTTTACTCACCTTGCGGTAATCCTTCTGTACCAAGGATAACAAAATTCCTTATTCACGATGGTGACACCTAGTGTAACTGGCACACAGAATTCCTTAAGCTTAACTTTGCTCACATTGCTTGCTTTAGGGAAGCGTCTGCCTGAATGGCCATTCTCTAAATTTGTCATGAATCTTCTTCTGTTATCCATTCTATTATTGCCGGAACAAAATCTGAAATTCTCATGATGCCGAATATTATCAAATCACCCCGTCCCTAATTCATGTTTAGCTTGTCTTGTTCACCAATCCATACTAGTTTCTATTACTCTGGGGTCTAACTTTTCCTTTTGGTAATCGCGTTAGAGATGCGAACTTATTTCTTGAAATGAGGATATGACTTTATGGCCTACATTCTTTTGTTGTCTCAAGGCTTGTCACCTCTCGTCTCTTCCTTCACTTGGCTATAGATTCTGTAATACTGTCATCTTTTGATCTACCGTTTGTCATCCATGTATCACATCTTACCCATAATGCTTCCTTATCTCTCTTCCTATTTCCCTGCTAATATTTCTGCCTATCCCTTTCTTTTGAGAACTTCAACAAGACATTCTTTTGCTATTAGCTCCCCTTGCTTCATTCATTGGCTCTTCGGTTTGCTCAACATTCTCGCTTTACTAGGGACGCGAGCCACACTAAGGTAATGTTTATCCCTTCAAGGCTTCCAGTGCATATCTTTGTAGTACTCATATCCAGCTGTACTATTTTAGAGTGCACCATCTGGATGTCTCACAAGGAGATCTATTAGCACATTTGCAATATCCTTCGGAAATGTCAACTAATGCAAACAATCCATTCACCATTTTGGGTTACTCTAAAACCAGCCGGATCCTGATATCCCGTCCTTTTCTTAAACTACACCTGTTAGCCCCCAATAGGCTATAACTGAGATGGGTGTGGCCAACTATACATATATCTGTTACTGTTGAAGGTAACTCACAATGCTTATATCTCTCTTCCCGAATTGTAGATAATGTTCATCCTTACTAACTGGGTACCTCGTACCCTTTTTCACCTTGCTTCTTGTACTTGTTGAAACTTGTACCTTTTGATTCTCTCGTTGCTTTTTACCATATGGGTGGATAGATATTCATGCCTTAAGGCTTCTTATCAAGAAGCTTACACCTTTTAGTACACACATGATCTACTAAAGACCTCACATTTACTCATCATAAGCATCATGCTGAATCGAGTTCCTCTAACTCAACTCTTCCATAGCCACATGCAATCTTTTACTAACCGTCTTTCTAGATGTAGGCATAGTCGTATTATGAATAAGACAGAGTTTAGGAAATTGAGTTCTTATAACTGAGCTCTACCACACGATCTAGAATAAGAAGAAAGAGTGACAATCCTAAATGCCCTGTAGCCTCCTGCTTATAAGTGTGGTGCACGACACACCCATACACAAGACTCAACTAGACACGACTTGTAGACTCCCTAGGACAAAACTGCTCTGATACCACTTTTGCCACGACCCAAACCGATGGGCCACGACGGGCCGTATGAGGTAACAAGAATAAAACATGAGGGAACACTCAACATAAAATTACCCAACCTGATATATTGACTTATACATATGACGTACGGGCCTATAAGGCCAACATAATCGCTCGTATACTGAACATAGGCCGACAAGGCCATACAATCTTTCATATTCTACAAGCTTCTAAGAGTACATAAACGTGATAAGGCCGGGACAGGGCCCTGACATACCAATCAATACATGTCTAAATCATACTAACTAAATAAGCAACTCCGGAGCAAATGAAGCACACCAACATCTTCCGCTGAGTTGATAGCCTACTCAGAGGACTCTCAACCTGTCTATCGGGACCTGCGAGCATGAAATGCAGTATCCCCAGGCAAAAGGGACGTCAGTACAAATAATGTACCAAGTATGTAAGGAATGAAAATCCGTAAACAATAGACATAAGAGACACATGGAGTAAAAGACTCAACATGTATATCTAAATAGCTCCGTGAATCATTTAATATTATAATGTCATGCATATGCGTATAAATGTCCTACTATGCATGGGTATATGCGTTCATAACATCATCAAGCCTCTGAGGGCATCCCATCATATCATCTCGGCCAATGTGGGCAAATCATCAACGTATACCAGCTGATCAGGTGGTGGTGCGTATATAATGCCATAACTTTTTCCCATATCCCATATACATATATATACGTATATGACACCGTTTGGTCATGGGTCAATGTAAATGAATTCAATGCATGAGAAGCATGTCAATAAATTTCTCGGAATGTCATAAGACCATTATGCCTTTGATTAATATCATGAAATAAACTTTATCAACTTACATATTTTCTAAGACCCATGAACAAACGATAAAATAATAAGACATATGAGGAATCAAGAACTTAGGAACCTCTAGTATTTCTATGAATAGAGTCATTTATGGAAGTTGTGCATTTGATCGATTCGTTTGTATCGTATGTATCATGCCAAAAGGAAAGAAGGGATAGCCTTAACATACCTGGACCGATTCTCTAGACAATCCCTTTAACACCGTTGATTGCGACAATGCATAACGGCGGATCGAAGTAGGAAAAATCCATATGATATTCTTGAGAAAGATTGCACTCCCTTAGAATTGCAAAATCCCATTGCTATTACCTTATGAAATCTCGTATGAATTTGTCGTAGCTTCATCCATAACTTAGCAAATATAAGCATTCTTATTTAAAGCTTATGAATAAGATTATTACTTGGGAAAGGAATGGTTGCTTACTACAAGCGAGGAAAATAAGTATGGCTGTAACATTTGGCTTTCTTGATAAAAATCTTTAGCCAAATGAGATAAAGTAGGTATTACTTCAAATGTTGCCACCTTTTCAAAGTGACTTAAGAGTCATCAAATAGAACTTATATTGCTGCCACGTTAAAGTTCAAGATTTATCCAAGATATTTTAGATAATTACCAATTTCTTTATTAACTTGGTAATTCCCCACTAATCAATAATTAATCAATTACCCACATAATTAAGAATTATCTCAAATGACTTCAAATACTACTCACTTTTAACACACCTTATACACCTTACTATCATGGTCATGTGGTACCTTGTATGGCATTAGTCCATAAATATCGGGTATTATAGCTCGGACCATATTTCATCCCAAATTGACAACTTCGACGAAACTCACTTTCTTCGATTCGCTTACCCTCTCACTTTCACAAATTTACTTATCACTTGTTTGAAATAGCATAATAATTATAGTCTCCAAATAATCTCATTCCCGAGCTTACGTCGATTAACTTACGATGAAACTTTAACTTACGTAAATGCAGGATGTAACATCTCATTTTCGAGCTTATATCAATTTACTTATAGCGTACTTCTACGTACGAAAACATGGGGTGTAACATCATTCCCCCCTTCAGAACATTCGTCCTCGAATGTTGACTGATGTACTTATCATTTTCATATCTTATGTCTTCCGAATACTTTAGTACTTTCCTTGTCATCCAGGCAACTGCTCGACAAATAACTCCAAAGGCCAGGGCATTCCCCCCATTTGGCCTCTTTCTCACACCATGACTTGTGGTCGGAATCCTTGTAATTTCGTAACTGTTGCTACCTTCTATCACGCAGCCTGTTGATCGCTGCCAACTCGATGTTACACCAAGGTAGGAAGAGCAGGTCGCAATAGCTTTACCCGAATAGCGGTCGGGATCGATTTTCACAGGGAGCTAGTAGTGGAGTTGGATTTTCTGTCTAGTCTAGAGATGTGTGTTGTGCTCCTAATGTCACTTCAAACATTCTTGGTTTTTGATTTTATAACTACTATGCTAAAACTAATGATTAACGCTAAATTATGCTACTAGAATATTGCAAAGTTGTATCTAATGGCAAGGAAGGCACTAGGGTCGTGGCATTACCTAGGTGGCTAATTGACGGGTAGATGTTACTAAGGATAGATTGACATATTAGGGGCTTATGCTATAACCGTTGCACAATTGTACCCACTCTCACACCTCTCGGTAGAGAGAGTGATTTTTCCCAATTGACTCTCTCGAGACCAATTGGGTAGGCCAATAAGATCAAGCAACTAGGGTTCAAGTAGGGTGATTACTCTCTCGAGATTTAACCCGTTAATTGGGACTATCATTTCTCATGAGTCCATCCCAATTCCTTGTTGGGTCAATTTTGGGGTCATAAACTCTCTTTCTCAAGAAGAGTCAAACCCACAAAGCTTGAATCAGTGTTTGCAATCACCAATTCTTAAATAAAAACATAAAATCAACCCAAATAACAAACACCCATAATCAATCTAACCCTAGATGGCAACACCCATCAATTACCCACACTAGGTTGAGCCAAACCCTAGCTAATGGGTTTAGCTACTCATGCTTGAAAGAGAAAATGAAGAAATAGATGAAGGACTAAGCATAATAATTAATTACTAAAAAGAAATACAAGAATCTATCGTAAGATTAAAGCTAAAGTGCAAATGGCTACAAAACCAAGTCCCACGAGCAGCTATGTCTGGAACCCAAAAACCCCCTAAAAATGGTAAAATGTTCTATTTATACTAGGTTGGAAAAACTGGACAAAAATACCCCTGCGGGATCAGTGCGGGCCGCACAAAAAGGACCGCGGCCGCACTGGCTCTTGGACTTCACATTTCTGCTTCTCTGAAGTTGGACTCCGCGGACCGCGCAAAATGGACCGCGGCCGCGGAGGGAGTAGGCGCGGTCCGCACAATAACGACCGCGGACCGCATGGCATTGTTTGGCAAAAATGGTGGCTCTCTAAATCTCATGACACGGACCGCACAAAAGGGTAGTGCGGCCACGGAGCCCTGATCGTGGGCCGCGTAAGATGTACCGCGGCCACGTTGCCCTTGAGTCCAAAATGCCAACTCTCTGAATCTCCTAGTGCGGCCGCATGTCCATTTTGTGCGGTCCGCACTAGGCCTTCTTCTATTAGATTTCTTGGTCTTTGATACCTGAGTAGGTTTCACTCCTTTTTGAGCCGATCTTTGACATTTCGTCACTTTGTCGATCAAAGCTGCAAACAAGCACAACCTGTGAGCATTTTGGGACTATTTTGTAGCGATTTATAACCAAACCACAGGCAAGTAGGGGCATAAAACATGTTAAAATCCTAACTTATCAACTCCCCCAAACTTAAACCTTTGCTTGTCCTCAAGCAAACAAAATAAGATCCACCCCCTAAAGGACAATCCAAGTAATTCCAGATATCCTAAAGTAACCTCAACAAGCATCAATTGGGACTAACAAGAGCATCAAGGATTGACTCATTACATCGAAGAACTCTCTCAATTACTTTAGTCGCTATGGAACCCAAACTCATACATCCTCAACTCTCCCTAAACAAACCTCACCTTTTAGAGTATAAGCACACAAACCGAGGTTAATGGGAGTTCGCTCGTCTCTCTCAAGGAAATGTCCCAAGTCCGGCTCTAAGTACCATATGCTTGACCCTCATGTAAGTATCCACTAATGCGAGCTTCATCCAACTCAAGATCATATAGGGCTTTTGTGGAGTCAATGTAAAGGCTTTTGGGTAAGGGTAGGATATGTTTTTGTTCAAGTGGGTTCAACCTTCCCTTAAGCACTTCTTTTGATTCATTTGGCACAATTCACTTGACTCTTTGAGTCATTTCACCTCTTCCAAGGGGTTAGAGAGACAAATTGTCACTCTTTCTTATGCAATTCAAAATATTTCTCCCTTTTCTACTTTTTTCACACCTTTTTCACTTTTGTTTTCCTTGAATCCCTTTTTATTCTTGTTCACATTTGGCTTTCTTTTTGTCTTTTTCTTTTCTTTCTTTTTCATTGCCTTCCTTTTCTTTTGCTTTGGTACCTTTTACCCCTTTGTTTCCTTTCTTGTCTCTCCCCCCAAACTTAGACTTTACCATTACTCAAGGGAAGATGTGGGTGCCAATAGAGGGTACAATTTAGAACGGGTATAGACTTGTAGCATTGGTTCTTGAAAGAAGAAGGTTTAAGGCTCAAAAGGGGTTAGCTAGTGATTATCTCATTGGTAGGCTATGGAATTGTTCAACTTATCATTTGGATCAACGATAGCCTATAATCACTTCTCAAGTCAAATTTCACTCAAAATTTCGCCTCAACAAACATTCAGGGCAAGTTCTAGACCATTGGCTCGGGACTTGGACTCATAATTCAATTTCTCACCACACACACTCAAGGATTGCTAAAGACGTAGAGTCGAGGGTCCACAACAACCTTAGATACGATTGAGCGCACAATAGTCCCGAAAGACCACATGATGTTTGTTTGGTCAACCCAAAAGGCTCAAGGTCACTACTTTCACCATCCTAAACACAACCACTTGTCTTTGACCATGGGATCAAAGGCAAATGTGTTAGGCCCAAGTGAAGCTATGCTTGAAGTACCCTTTACTAAAAACTACTAAAAACAAAAGAAAAAGCAAAAACAGACTAAAACCCTTAAGAAGGTTGTCACGCCATCCATCATCGGGAAGAGCCACCCGGTTCACACAATACTCTACCCTTGGAAAGAACCGTGGCATTAAGAAACCAAGGGCTTATTGAGAATGCCAAAAACAAAACAAAGGGCTGCGAGCCTAACTACGAAGCTAAAAATGAATTTTTTTTATGAAAATACGAAAATAGAAAATAGAATGAATATTTACAATAGCGGCTTAGAATATACAACGGGGGATGAATATGTACAAAAATGTAACTTTATATACAGACCAAAGAGAGAATAAAAAGTACAATAAAAGTAGCTAAATGTAAAGTTATATACAGACCAAAATAGAAAATCACAGAAACATAAACTAAGTCAAATATATACAGTCATCTAGATAAAACAAAAAAAAGTAGGGCGCACCCCCACGAATAAAAGTTGGCATTGTCCCTAATGCCAACTATCAAAATAAGCATAAAAAAGTCACAAGAAAGGATATAGGGGCTCCCTAAGCCTGGTCCGTCTGCATGGGATCATCAATGGTTTCCAAGTCCTCTGTATGTGCGGGAACCTCAGACTGGTTCCCGGTCTCCTGCTGCTCAGCTGCTGGGGACTGGGGCCTATTCCTGGACCGGCTGGATGTCAGGTGCATCATGTGGCAACTGGAGGAGACCTCCTGTGGGTCTGCCACCTCAATAACCGCATCAGCTATACTGGGGAGCTTCCTCTTCTTCCTTGGTAGCCTGGGTGCCTGCTCCTGCTGTGGCTCTGCTACTGGTGCTGCTGCTGGGGCTGGGTCCCCGAATAGCAAGTCTAGAGGCATCTGGTCTGCCAATAGCTTGTCCACATCAGCTCGGAGCTCCCTCACAGACTCCTTGGAAGCCCGTGATTTCCTTATCTTCTCGTGCTCTCGGGGCAAGCTGCTTTAAAGCCTTGCCCTGTGACTCCACTGCCTTAGACAAGGCATCTTTGTGTCTTCATCATCTTCTCCTGGTTCTCCAGGTTCTTCTTCAGTGTGTCCTCAATAGACTGAGGGATCTGAGCTATCTGTGGTGCAGACTGAGCCTCAATAGTGGAAGATAGAGTAGACAACTTGGATGTCGCAGTTGTTCATGCTATAAAGTGCCTGGCTCAGCTGATAGGCAATGATGGGATGCTTCCTGGAAGATGGGATCCCCGGGCCAGCTGGAGTAGAGAGTCCTGGAGGCAAGTCAGCTGAAGCAGAAGGTCCTGGAGGCAAGTCAGGGGTAGGCTCAGCAGTGGCCTCTGTCACAACTGGCTCGTCAGACTGGCCAGTTGGAGCAGAAGCAGAAGTAGTGGCAGGAGGCTTGTAGGACTTGTCCTTGGGGTTGTTTGGTCCCCTCAAACTGTACCATGAAAATGGAGCAACCGGCTTTGCCTTAACATCATAACGCTTCTTTTCCACCTGTAAGCCCCGAAAATACATCGAGAGAGTGTTGGGTAAAGGATAGTTCCGGTTAGCTTCCGCACCCACGAGAGAGATGATGCGGGACATCACATTCCCCACATTGATGGGGTAGCCTGCCATGATCGATGCAACCAATACCGCCCGAGTGAGAGGGAGAGTCTGGTCATGTGAAGTCGGGTCCAACCTACTGCAAACGAAGGTCTCCCAACCCCTAGCCTCAAAATTTAGGGTCCCCCTCAGTATTTTAACCCCAGCAGTCAACCACGCAGGAGTGGTACCTGGGATTGCCAGGTATGAAGCCAACCATGGACGGACTGCCTCCCCCATTTCTAACTTGGCCAAATAGAGAGACTCATCTTCGTCTCTGAAGCCCAAATATTCATTAAGGGACTTTCCCTCGAACATCACCTTTTTGTCTCGGACCTTGGTCACCTTGGACCCCTTGACAATGTGAGCCACATTACAGTAGAATTCCCTTACCATATGCTCATTAGCATCAACACACTTCTCCAGAAATATCTCCCAGCCCGATCTAGTTTGGAATTGTCTTAGCACATTAGGTTGTGGGGTAGCAAGTCTTTGATGATAAAACTTCTCTCCGGTATTAAATGCCTCACGGGCCACCACTCCGTAAATTTATGGTAAGCCACTTGGCTCGCAAATCTATCTTCCCACTCTTCAGCTTTCCTAGTTCGGGCAATTCCCCCAACCTGAGGCTCACCACCCTCATCTCCGACTGCACTCTCCCCAGATAATGAAGCTGTGGGGGAGGTGGAGTAGTTTCCACTATTGGCTTCAGACTCGTCAGATGAATCAGAAATTACATTTACCGGCCTCTTGATAGTAGGTGATGCTGGAGGGGTATCAGTTAGCTGGAAGGGGCTGGTTATGTGAGTCGGGACTGAGTCTGAGGAGATGTCCTTGGAAGGCACATACTCACTCCCCGAGGAATGAGAAGCAGCCCTATCAGTAGCTTTTATCAGTTTTCGGGTCTTCTTTATGTTCTCTCGAGCTTGGGGAGTGAGTTTTGCTACTCTCTTGTCTTTACCCCCTCGGGAGAAACCACCTCTCCCAGGTTGTTGTGATCCCTTACTGCCTCTTTGTTTAACCATTATCTGCAGACACACATCTAACATTGTTAGTTTAAGCACAGGCAGTGAAACAGGTGTATGAATTAGATTGCAGACAACAAATGTAGGATTGCAAACACAGTTGCAGAACACAGTTGCAGAAAAAAGCACCGCGGCCCACACAAAAAAGAGCGCGGCCGTGTTGGAGGCACCACGGACCGCGCAAAGGCGACCGCGGTCCGCGCTGGGCAAAGGCCCAGGATAGCTCTCTGAATCTCCCCACCGCGGTCCGCACAAAATGGAGTCGCGGCCGCGGTGGGCCAGCGCGGACCACATAAAGTGCGATGCGGCCGCGCTGGGCATCAATCAAGTTTTAGAACACAAGCACCGCGGACTGCACATATGTGACCGCGGCCCGCGAAGGGTGCTGAGTTAGGGCACCAACTTAGGGTTTCCAATTTTTTGCATTTTTGTTCAAGTGTTCATCCTACGGTGTACCTACGCAATTTACCCAACCATTATTAATGGCCACACACAAACTCAGCACGTAAATTACCCTAAGTTAACAAATGAATGAAAAAGAAAAAGCTACGAGAAGAAAGAAGAAGCTAAAAACTACTGGGCAAGCAAATAAAATGAAAATATAAAAGTAATCAATGAGATATGCATGAAATGTTACTAGAGTTTCGAAGAATGTATGCAATTAATCCAAGCAAGCAAGAATTTTCGGTCTCAGAAAGGAATGAACAGTAACTTTTAGGCTCTGAGAGTTTAGGGGTTGAAAAGGGTAAAAGGAGACCCATGGTGTCTATTTATAGACAAACCGTGGGACCCATACTCACCTACCAGCGCGGCCGCACAAAAGCGACCGCGGACCGCGCTGGGTTTGTTCAGTTGAAGTTTCAGTAGGCAGCCTCTGCGGACCGCACAAAAGTGCACCGCGGCCGCGAAGGCCCACCGCGGACCGCACTAAGTGGAATGCGGCCGCGGTGGAAAACTTCAGAGAGTACCACATTAGGACCATGCCAGTGCAGACCGCACAAAGTGCACCGCGGCCGCACTGGCAAACTTTAGAGACTGTTCAATTTGTTCCAACTTGTTATGCACTGCATAAACACAATCCCTGCAACATCTCACAACCAATTTAAAAATCCTAAACTACAAGGAAAATCAAATAGAAATAAAAAGACATGGGTTGCCTCCCAAGAAGCGCCTGATTTAACGTCGCGGCACCACGCGATTTACCATTACATCATTTGAAATGAACCGCAGCCACCACATGGCTATCATCAATCTTCCCAAGATCATGCTTGACACGGTGCCCATTCACCCTAAAGACTTCACCATTTTTGTTCTTCAAATCTAGAGCACCAAATGGGGTTACACATACAACTTCAAATGGCCCACTCCACTTCGATTTCAGCTTTCCAGGTAACAACCGTAGACGGGAGTTGAACAAGAGGACCAAATCACCAACCTTGAACTCCTTTCCACGAGCATATTTGTCATGTAAGTACTTCATCTTGTCCTTATACAAGGACGAACTAGAGTATGCATGGAACCGGAATTCATCAAGTTCATTTAGTTGTTCAACACGAAGATTGGCCGCAACATCCCTTCAAGATTAAGCTTCCTCAAGGCCCACATAGCCTTATGCTCCAATTCCACCGGTAGGTGACATGCTTTCCCAAATACCAACCGGTACGGAGACATACCAATTGGGGTCTTGTACGAGGCCCGGTAGGCCCATATAGCATCATCTAACTTTTTGGACCAATCAGTCCGATTTGCATTGACATTTTTGGACAAGATACTCTTTATTTCTCTATTTGATACTTCAACTTGGACACTTGATTGAGGATGGTAAGGTGTAGAGACTTTATGGTTGACACCATACTTGGAGAGCAAGGTATCAAAAGCCCTATTACAAAAGTGCGAACCACCATCACTAATGATTGCCCAGGGTGTGCCAAACCTTGTGAAGATACTCTTTTTAAGAAATGTCACTACACTCCTAGCTTCATTGTTGGGCAAGGCCACGGCCTCAACCCATTTTGATACATAATCCACTGCTACTAGAATGTATGTGTTCCCACACGAGCTAACAAAAGGACCCATAAAATCAATACCCCAAACATCGAAGATATCAACTTCAAGAATCGTGTTAAGAGGCATCTCGTCTTTCTTGGAAATCCCTCCCGCTCGTTGGCATTGATCACATCTCTTTAACAAATCACTAGCATCCTTAAACAAAGTCGGCCAATAGAAACTGCAACTCAAGACCTTTGAAGCCGTCCTCACCCCTCCATGATGGCCACCATAGGGGGAGGAGTGACAAGCCTCCAAAATGCTCAATTGTTCACCTTCCGGGACACATCTTCTAATCACACCATCCGTGCAAATTTTAAAAAAGTACGGATCATCCCAATAAAAATCCAAACTATCTCGCTTGAGTTTCTTCCTTTGGTTGGAAGAGAGCTCACACGGGACAATCCCAGATACAATGAAGTTAGCAATATCCGCAAACCATGGCATGTCACACATTGACACGAAAAGAAGTTGCTCGTCGGGGAATGTATCATTTATCTCAAGGCCATCACATGGCCTCCCTTCTTCCTGCAACCAGGACAAATGGTCCGCAACTTGGTTCTCACTTCCCTTCCGGTCCACTATTTCTAAGTCAAATTCTTGAAGAAGTAACACCCATCTCATCAATCTTGCCTTGGAATCCTTCTTGGTCATCAAATACCTAAGGGCAGCATGGTCTGTGTGCACAATCACCTTGGCCCCCATAAGATGTGGTCTAAATTTCTCCATGGCATATACAATGGCCAATAGCTCCTTCTCCATCACCGTGTAATTCCGTTGAGCTTCATTCATAGTCTTACTTGCATAATACACGGGATGGAACATTTGGTTAACCCGTTGACCCAACACCGCCCCCATTGCAACATCGCTAGCATCACACATTAGTTCAAAGGGTAAACTCCAATTAGGTGCGGTTATGATAGGGGTAGTGGTCAACTTGTGCTTTAAAAGTTCAAAGGCCTCCATGCATTTTTCATCAAAAACAAACTTGGCATCTTTCTCTAGTAACTTGCAAAAGGGATTCACAACCTTCGAGAAATCTTTGATAAACCGCCGGTAGAACCGGACATGCCCAAGAAAACTCCTCACCCCTTTGACAGAAGTAGGGGGAGGGAGCCTTGAAATCACCTCGATCTTCGCCTTGTCTACCTCAATCCCATGCTTAGAAATCTTGTGACCCAACACTATACCTTCTTCAACCATAAAATGGCATTTTTCCCAATTGAGAACGAGGTTAGTTTCTTCACATCGGGCCAAGACTCTATCCAAATTTACCAAGCATTCTTCAAAAGAGTCACCAACCACACTAAAGTCATCCATAAAGACCTCCAATATGTCTTCCACCATGTCGGTGAAAATAGCCATCATGCAACGTTCGAGTGGGAATAAGCTCATTGTTGTCATTGGTCACCACCGTCATCCCTCCTTTCTTTGGCACACATTGGACCGGAGAAATCCATGAGCTATCGGAAATTGGATACACCACACCCGCATCAAGCCACTTGATCGCTTCTTTCTTCACTGCCTCTTGCATTGCTTTATTTAGCCTCCTTTGATGTTCTAGGGAAGGCCTTGCATCATCCTCCAAGATAATTTTATGCATACAAAATGCGGGGCTTATTCCCCGAATGTCCGCCAGAGTCCATCCTATTGCCCTTTCTCGCCTTTGAAGCACCTTCAAAGTGGCCTCAACCTGCAAGTTAGTAAGGCAAGAAGAAAGAATAACTGGAAGAGTTGAATTAGAGCCCAAAAATTCATACCTGAGGTGTGGAGGAAGTGGCTTCAACTCCAACACCGGTGGCTCCTCAATTGATGGTTTTGTTGGTGGAGTTTTTCGGTTTTCAAGATCCAAAGACAATTTTCTCGGCTCATAGGAATAAGAGCCCATCTCATGTAATGCATTGACACACTCCACCTGGCTTGCATCATCATTGTCATCAAGATTTAGTAGCACAGCCTCAAGGGATCCTCCACGTTGATCATGGCACTTGTGTCATCCACAATCACAGTTGTGACTATGTCCACAAATGAGCACACCTCGGTGCTATTGGGCTGCTTCATGGATTTGCAAACATGGAAAACCACCTTTTCATCTCCCACTCGGAAAGTTAGCTCACCCGCTTCAACATCAACCAATGCCTTCCCCGTTGCTAGAAAAGGTCTCCCAAGAATAATCGGGACTTCAAAGTCCACTTCACAATCCAATATGACAAAGTCGGCCGGCAATATGAATTTGTCCACCCGGACAAGAACGGCATTTGAAGTCTCATTGAGGTTGGCCTAGGTTGAATAAGGCATCAAATTAATGCTAGCCCCCAAGTCACAAAGGGCCTTAGCAAACACTGCACTACCGATAGTGCAAGGGATAGTAAAAGCTCCAGGGTCTTCAAGTTTCGGGGCCATAGAATGCACTATCGCACTGACTTGGTGAGTCATCTTTATTGTTTCACAATCCATGGAACGCTTCTTTGTGACCAAATCCTTCATAACTTTGCATAGCCCGGCATTTGTTCAAGTGCCTCCACCAAAGGCACATTGATTGTAAGGCTTTTCATCATATCTATGAACTTTTTGAATTGATTGTCACTCTTTTGCTTTGCTAACCGCTGAGGATAAGGTGGAGGTGGTCTAGGCAAAGGTGCCTTGGATTTTGGCACCACCGGCTCCGGCATGTCAATTATGTGCTCCCTAGACGGGTTCACGGCCTCTTGAGTTTCCACCTCGGCCTCATCAATATCTAACTTCACTTCATTGTTCACATTTGTCTCAACCACATCTTCAACTATCAAAGGAATATCATTTTCTTGTAACCCAACATTATAATCCACAATTTGATTTTCTTTTGAGGCATGCACATCACCGCCTCTCCCACTTCTTATTGTAACCGCCATCACATGATTGTTACCTCCCTTCGGGTTCACTACCGTATCACTTGGTAGAGCACACTTAGGTCGGGTATTCAAAGCTTGAGAAATTTGGCCTAATTGCACCTCCAAATTCCGAATAGAGGTATTGTGGGAAGCCAATTGAGCATCGGAGAGTCTTGGTTCTTCTTCATCATTTGTTCGAACATCATTTCTATTCTTCGCATATCACTCCCCGAAGAACTAGACCCTTGAGATTGAAAGGGGGGTGGATTGTTTGGTTGTTGGAACATAGGGGGCCTTTGAAAACCTTGCCCCCGGTTGCCTTGATTTCCATTGTTATTCCACCCGCCTTGACTATTGTTGTTGTTCCAATTATTATTGTTCTCGTTCCAATTGCCTTGATTGTTACCTTGGTTACCCCAATTGTTGTTGTTCCAATTGCCGCCACCTTGTTGTTGGTTGTTGTTATTCCAATTACCGCCACCTTGTTGATTGCCCCAATTTCCTTGGGGGCGCCACTGTTGATTCCCTTGATTTCCTCTATTCCCTTGGTAGTTATTGACATATTGGCATTCCTCGCTTTGATCATCATAACACTCATTCGAATAACCACCACCATCATTGTTGTTGTCAAATTGCTCACAATTACCTTGAGGTTGTTGTTGCCCTCTTTGCCTCCTTTTTAACATAGAAACACCTTCCATTGCATTGACTTGGCGCGGGTTTTGGACTTGTTGCAATTACGCCTTCGCCAATTGATTCATAGTTGTTGTAAGCTCGGCAATAGCTTGGCCATGATCGTTCAATTCCTTGTGAAAATGGATGACCGTGGGGTCACCTTGGGGTACATTTGCTCGGCTTTGCCATGCCGAAGAGGTGTCAGCCATTTCATCAAGTACATCACATGCCTCTTGGTAAGAAAGTTTCATAAAGTTCCCTCCGGCCAATTGGTTCACAATGCACTGATTCGTGGTGTTGATGCCCCGATAAAAAGTTTGTCGTATCATCGCCTCGGTCATGTCGTTATTAGGGAACTCCTTCACCATTGTTCTATATCTTTCCCATATCTCGTGCAAAGGTTCTGTTGGCATTTGCTTGAAAGTTAGAATCTCATCCCGAAGAGCCGCCATATGACTTGGAGAAAAGAACTTGGCAATAAATTTGTCTGCCAATTCATCCCATGTGGTGATAGAATGATTGGGGAGCCTTTCTAACCGATCCAACGCTTTACCCCGAAGAGAAAACGGGAAAAGCCTCAATCTCAACGCATCCTAGGACACGTTTGTCTGCTTGCTACCCCAGCATGTATCCACGAACCCCTTCAAGTGCTTGTAGGCATTTTGATCGGAGGCGCCCGTAAAATACCCTCTTTGCTCGAGCAAGGTCAACATAACATTTGTGATTTGAAAGTTCCCCGCCCGGATTCGGGGAGGAACAATGGCACTCGCATACCCTTGATTAGGGAGAACTCTTGGGACTACTCTTGGCGGTGGCGGAGGAGGGTCTGGAATAGGATTGTTGTCATTGGCCTGACGGCCTCTACGTGGAGCTTGAGGTATGGGAAGCTCATCATGATCAATATCTTCTACCTCCTCCCCCGCCATGGCATTGCCAAGAGGGTCATTAGCATTTAAAGCCATAGTACCTGAGTGATCGACACAAACAAAATTAGTAAACAAGAAGGAAAGAGAAGCAAAACACAAAACGAACTAAACAGATAGTCAACACCGTAAGCTCCCCGGCAACGGCGCCAAAAAGTGATCGCTGCCTACTCTGCACCACTAAAAAGTAGCGAGAGCGGGTCGCAATAGCTTTTACCCGAATAGAGGTCGGGATCGATTTCCTCAGGGAGCTAGTAGTGGAGTTGGATTTTCTGTCTAGTCTAGAGATGTGTTTGTGCTCCTAATGTCACTTCAAACATTCTTGGTTTTTGATTTTATAACTACTATGCTAAAACTAATGATTAACGCTAAATTATGCTACTAGAATATTGCAAAGTTATATCTAATGGCAAGGAAGGCACTAGGGTCGTGGCATTACCTAGGTGGCTAATTGACGGGTAGATGTTACTAAGGATAGATTGACATATTAGGGGCTTATGCTATAACCGTTGCACAATTGTACCCACTCTCACACCTCTCGGTAGAGAGAGTGATTTTGCCCAATTGACTCTCTCGAGACCAATTGGGTAGGCCAATAAGATCAAGCAACTAGGGTTCAAGTAGGGTGATTACTCTCTCGAGATTTAACTCGTTAATTGGGACTATCATTTCTCATGAGTCCATCCCAATTCCTTGTTGGGTCAATTTTGGGGTCATAAACTCTCTTTCTCAAGAAGAGTCAAACCCACAAAGCTTGAATCAGTGTTTGCAACCACCAATTCTTAAATAAAAACATAAAATCAATCCAAATAACAAACATCCATAATCAATCTAACCCTAGATGGCAACACCCATCAATTACCCACACTAGGGTTGAGCCACAACCCTAGCTAATGGGTTTGGCTACTCATGCTTGAAAGAGAAAATGAAGAAATAGATGAAGGACTAAGCATAATAATTAATTACTAAAAAGAAATCACAAGAATCTATCGTAAGATTAAAGCTAAAGTGCCAAAAATGGCTACAAAACCAAGTCTCACGAGCGCAGCTATGTCTGGAACCCAAAAACCTCCCCTAAAAAATGGTAAAATGTTCTATTTATACTAGGTTGGAAAAACTTGACAAAAATACCCCTGCGGGGTCAGTGCGGGCCGCACAAAAAGGACCGCGGCCGCACTGGCTCTTGGACTTCACATTTCTGCTTCTCTGAAGTCGGACTCCGCGGACCGCGGCCGCGGAGGGAGTTGGCGCGGTCCGCACAATAACGACCGCGGACCGCATGGCATTGTTTGGCAAAAATGGTGGCTCTCTGAATCTCATGACCGCGAACCGCACAAAAGGGTAGTGTGGCCGCGG
Organism: Nicotiana attenuata; assembly: GCF_001879085.1. NCBI lineage: Eukaryota > Viridiplantae > Streptophyta > Magnoliopsida > Solanales > Solanaceae > Nicotiana > Nicotiana attenuata. The sequence continues at coordinate 38,415 of NW_017675490.1, read as the reverse complement.
AGCCCTGATCTCGGGCCGCGTAAGATGTACTGCGGCCGCGTTGCCCTTGAGTCCAAAATGCCAACTCTCTGAATCTCCTAGTGCGGCCGCATGTCCATTTTATGCGGTCCGCACTAGGCCTTCTTCCCTTAGATTTCTTGGTCTTTGATACTTGAGCAGGTTTCACTCCTTTTTGAGCTGATCTTTGACATTTCGTCACTTTGTCGATCAAACCTGCAAACAAGCACAACCTGTGAGCATTTTGGGACTATTTTGTAGCGATTTATAACCAAAGCACAGGCAAGTAGGGGCACAAAACATGTTAAAATCCTATCTTATCACCTGTAGGACTCTGATAGAGATAAGAAATGAGAGAGAGCTGAGATATAATACACAAGTAAGACCGTGACTGAGTACAAGACAACAATTAGCAGTCAATCAACAAGTATACGACCGCTGCAGGTCCCAACAGTGATATCATATAGCGTAAGCATGGTGGCTAACATGAAAGGCAAGTCAATTACTCAAAAACAAGGAGAAACAAGTAATAATAATGGACTATTCGACTTTACAGTCTCCAGGGATGGACCAAGTTTCAATCCCTCACGGTGTACGCTCACACGCCCGTCACCTAGCATGTGCGTCACCTCCAAATATTCACATCATACAAATTCTCGGGGTTTCATACCCTCAAGACTAGATTTAAGACCGTTACTTACCTCAACAGCGTAGAAATCCTACTTCGAAATGACCTTTCCTCTTGAATTGGCCTCCAAATGCCCTGAATCCAACCACAAACAGAACAACACCATTAAAATAGGCTAAAGGGATCAATCCCACAAGAAAACTACTAAATTAGAACCAAAAATCCAAAATCGGCTAAACCCGACTCCCCGAGCCCACGTCTCGAAACCCAACGAAAGTCACAAAACCAGAACTCACATTCACTCACGAGTCTAACCATACCAATTTTATCAAAATCCGACCTCAATTGCCCCTCCAAAACCCTAAAATTCACTCTCCACTTCCCAAGCCGTAAACCCCCAATTTTCACTTCAAAACCTCACTAATTAGGTGTAAAATTAATAAGAAAACACCATTACTAAAGATAAATAGGCTCAAGGAACTTACCTCAGTGATAACTTCGAATCACTTGGAAAATCTCCTCAAAAATCCCCAAAGTCCGAGTTCCAAATGTGAAAATGGGGGAAAATCTCGTAGTCCTCTATTTATAGTTTCTGCCCAGTAAAACCGCACCTGCGATCCTTTTGTCGCTTCTGCGACGCCGCACCTGTGGAATTTCCATCGCAGGTGCGGATCTCACTTAAGCCCCCAGATTCCGCATTTGCGGTCACCTACTCGCACCTGCAGGCCCTGCCCGCTTCTGCGGTTCCTCCCTACTCAGACCTTCTCCGCATCTGCGACTCCACTTTCGCACCTGCGTGCTCGCAGATGCGCTCATTCCTCCACATCTGCACTTCCATTCCAGCCCAGGCTTTCCTGCACCTGCGACCTCCTCCTCGCTTCTACGGGGCAGCACCTGCGGGCTCCCCACCGCAGGTGCAAAACACTAGAACACCTGAAAATCAGCCATGCTTAAGTCCAAAATTTCCTTCCAATGGGCATTTGAAACACCCCCGAGGTCCCCTGGACCTCAACCAAACCTACCAACAAGTCCTATTACCCCATACATACTTAGTCGAACCTTCGAATCACTCAAAACATCATCAAAACATGAAATTACACCCGGATTCAAGCCTAAGAACTTCAAATCTTTCAAATTCCGCAAACGATGCCGAAACCTATCAAACCACATCCAATTGATCTCAAATTTTACACACAAGTCAAAATGACACCACGAACCTACTCCAACTTTCGGAATTCCATTCCGACCCGGATATCAAAATTTTCACTTCCAGCCAAAATCGCCAAAATTCCAACTTTCGCCAATTCAAGCCTAATTCAACTATGGACCTCCAAATCACATTCTGGACGCGATTCTCAGTCCAAAATCACCTAGCGGAGCTAACGGAACCATTGAAATTCAAATCCGAGGTCGTTTACACACAAGTCGACATCCGATCGACTTTTCCAATTTAAGCTTCCAATTAAGAGACTAAGTGTCTCAATTCACCCCGAAACCACTCCGGACCCAAACCAACCAACCCGATAAGACATAATACAGTTGTAAAGCACAAAAGAAGCAGAAATGGGGAAAACTGGGCTATAACTCTCGAAACGACCGGCCGGGTAGTTACATCCTCCCGGTCTTAGACAAACGTTCATCCTCGAACGGGTCTAGAAGCATACCTAGAGTCTCAATTAGGTGTGGATATTTGCTCCGTATGTCCCGCTCTCACAAGTGGCCTCCTCCACAGGCTTATCTCTCTACTACACCTTCACTGAAGCTATATCCTTTGACCTCAACTTCTGAACCTGCCACTCCAAAATGGCCACCAGCTCACATCATAAGTCATATCACCATCCAACTGAACCATGCTGAAATCCAAAACATGGGATGGATCGCCGATATACTTCTGGAGCATAGAAACATGAAATACTAGATGCACACTCAACAAGCTAGGTGGCAAGGCAAGCTTGTAAGCCACATCTCCTATCCTCTGAAGTACCTCAAAAGGCCCAATGAACCGGGGGCTCAACTTGCCCATCTTCCCAAACCTCATAACGCCCTTCATGGGTGATACCTTCAGCAGAACCTTCTCCCCGACCATGAAAGAGACATCATAGACCTTCTTGTCCGCATAAATCTTCTGTCTAGACTGCGCCGTGCGAAGCCACTCTTGAATCAATTGCACCTTGTCTAATGCATCCTAGACCAAGTCTGTACCCAAGACCCTAGCCTCACCCGGCTCAAACCATCCCACCGGAGATCTACACCGCCTCCCATATAAAGCCTCGTAAGGAGCCATCTGAATTCTTGATTGATAAGTGTTGTTATATGCAGACTTCACGAGCGGCAGAAACTGGTCCCATAAACCCCCAAAATCAACGACACTACATGTACTCCACTATCTGGATAGTGCGCTCGGACTGTCTGTCCGTCTGAGGGTGAAAAGTTGTGCTCAACTCACCTGAGTACCCAACTCTCTCTCCACGACACTCCAAATCTGCGATGTAAACTGTGTGCCTCTATCTGAAATGATAGAAACTGGGACACCATGAAGGCGAACAATCTCTCGGATGTGAATCTCAGCCAACCGCTCTGAAGAGTAAGTAGTACCAACCGGAATGAAGTGCGCGGACTTGGTCAGCCGATCCACAATCACCCAGATAGCATAGAACTTCCTCGAAGTCCGTGGGAGCCCAACTACGAAATCCATGGAGATCCGCTCCCACTTCCACTCTGGGATCTCTAACCTCTAAAGCAAGCCACCCGGTCTCCGATGCTCATACTTAACCCGCTGATAGTTGAGACACCGAGCCACAAACCCAACTATATCCTTCTTCATCCTCCTCCACCAATAGTGTTTTCTCAAATCCTAGTACATCTTTGCGGCACCCGGATGGATCGAATACCGCGAGCTGTGGGCCTCTTCAAGAATCAACTCCCGAAGCCCATCCACATTGGGCACACATATATGGCCCTGCATCCTCAACACGCCATTATTAGCAATAGTCACATCTCTAGCATCACCTCGCCGAACCCTATCCTGAAGGACGAGCTGATGGGGGTCATCATACTGACGCTCCCTGATACGATCATAAAGGGAAGACCTTGAGATCACACAAGCCAATACCCGACTCGGCTCCAAAATATCCAATCTGACAAGCTGGCTAGCTAAGGCCTAAACGTCGAATGCCAAGGGTCTCTTTGCTGTTGGAAGATACGCTAGACTCCCCAAACTCTCCGTCCGGTGACTCAAAGCATCGGCCACCACATTGGCCTTCCCGGGATGGTAAAAAATAGTGATATCATAGTCTTTAAGAAGCTCCAACCACCTCTGCTGACGCAAGTTAAGATCCTTCTGCTTGAACAGATGCTGCAAACATTGGTGATCAGTGTAGATATCACAACGAACCCCATACAAATAGTGCCGCCAAAATCTTCAAGGCATGAACAATAGCTGCTAACTCAAGATTATGGACATGATAGTTCTTCTCATGGGTCTTCAACTGGCGCGAAGCATAAGAAATCACTCTACCCTGCTGCATCAGATGACATCCAATACCTATCCGCGAGGCATCATAATACAGTGTGTATGAACCAGTAGCTGATGGCAGAACTAGATCTGGAGTCGTGGTCAAAGCAGTCTTGAGCTTCTGAAAGCTCTCCTAGCACTTATCCGACCACCTGAACGAAGAACCCTTTTGGGTCAATTTGGTCAAGGGCAATGCAATAGATGAGAAACCCTCCACAAAACGACAGTAATAGCCTGCTAAACCAAGAAATCTCCTAATCTCCGTGGCTAAGGACGGTCTGGGCCAAATCTACACCGCCTCTATCTTCTTCGGATCCACCTGAATACCCTCACTGGACACCACATGCCCCAAGAACGCCACTGAACCGAGCCAAAACTCACACTTGGAGAACTTCGCATAAAGCTTCCCTTCCCTTCATCTCTGTAACACAATCCTCAAATGCTGGGCATGCTCCTCCTGGCTACGAGAGTACACCAGGATGTCATCAATGAATACAATAAAAAATGAGTCCAAATAAGGCTGAAACACACTATTCATCAAATACATGAACGCTGCTAGGGCGTTGGTCAGCCCAAAAGACATCACAAGGAACTCATAATGGTCATATCAGGTCCTGAAAGTTGTCTTAAGAATATGCGAATCCCGAATCTTCAGCTGGTGATACCCTGACCTCAAATCAATCTTGGAGAACACCCTCGCTCCTTGAAGCTGGTCGAATAGATCATCAATACGTGGCAAAGGATACTTGTTCTTGACTATGACCTTGTTCAACTGTCTGTAATCAATGCACTTCCTCATAGAACCATCATTCTTCTTCATAAGTAGAACCGGTACACCCCAAGGTTCACTTGGCCGAATAAACCCCTTTTCAAGGAGTTCCTGAAGCTGTTCTTTCAACTCCTTCAACTACGCTGGTGCCATACGATGCGGCGGAATAGAAATGGGCTGAGTTCCTGGCACTAAATCAATACCGAAGTCAATATCCCTTTCAGGCGGCATGCCCGACAGGTCTGCAGGAAACACATCCGGAAAATCATGCACTACCAGCACATAATCAATGGCAGGAGTCTGTGCACTAACATCTCTCACAAAAGCCAAATAGGATAGACAGCCCTTCTTAACTATCCGCTGAGCCTTCAAGTATGAAATCACTCTACTAGGTACATAATCTGTAGAACCGCTCCACTCAACTCTCGGAAACCCCGGTATCGCCAACATCACAGTCTTAGAGTGACAATCTAGAACAACATGACATGGAAACAACCAATCCATACCTAATATCACATCAAAATCAACCATACTTTGTAGCAAAGATCCACTCTGGTCTCCAGACCCCCAATAGTCACCACACATGACTGGTATACGCCGTCCATAATAATAGTATCGCCCACAGGAGTAGATACATGAACAGATAAAACTAAAGACTAATGGAGCATGTCCAGAAAATGAGTGAAATACGAGGAAACATATGAATAAGTGGAACTAGGGTCAAATAACATTGAGGCATCTCTGTGGAAAACTAAGACAATACCTGTAATCATAGCATCTGAAGCAATGGCCTCTAGTCTGGCAGGGAGGGCATAGAAACGGGCTGGCCTCCCCCTAATCTACCTCCCCCTCTCGGGCGACCCTTAGCTGACTGGGCTCCACCCCTAGCTTGCTGCGCGGGTAGTGGAGGGACTGGTGCTGATGACATAGATTGGCTCCTCTGCGGAGCGGGACCTCCCACTCTATGGGAACACTCTCTCCTCATGTGACCAAACTCCCCACACTCATAGCAACTCCCCGGTGCTGGTGCTGGGGACTGAAGGGAGCCCCAAGCACCGGGATAACTGGCAGAAGGACCTGACATAGACTAACCCTGACCCGATGGAGCCCGAGAAGAACTCGCTGCTGGAAGGGCACCGAGAGATGAACGACCCTGCTAATAACTGTAAGAACCATGGCCATATGATGCACCACAGTGGACTTGGCAAGCTCTCTGAGTATGTCTGAAAGGACGATCTCTACCGTGCTGGAACTGACCCCAGAAGGAGCACCGCTAAATCCACCCTGTCCATGAGGCCTCTTTGCCTCCCTCTGAACCCTCTCCTAACCGCTAACCATCTCAATCTGCCGACCAATGTCGATAACCTCATGAAAAGTAGCACCAGATACTCTCTCTCTGGTCATAAGCAATGGCAGCTGATAAGTGAGGCCGTCTATAAACCTCTCGATCCTCTCTCTATCTGTAGGAACCAACCAGATAGCATGACGGTCCAACTCCGAGAATCGTATCTCATACTGCGTCACAGACATATCACCCTGACGAAGCTGCTCAAACTGTCTGCGTAGCTCATCTCTGCGGGACTGAGGCACGAATTTCTCCAAAAAGATAACGGATAACTGCTGCCAGGTAAGGGGTGCGGTGCCGACCGGCCTACGCCTCTCGTAAGCCTCCCACCAACTGAATGCAGCCCCAGAGAACTGAAAGGCAGTGAATGAGACCCCACTGGTCTCCAACATACCTACTGTACGGAGTATCCTCTAACATCTGTCCAAGAAACCCTGTGCATCCTCTCCCTCTGAACCGTTGAAAGATGGAGGCTGGAGTCTTCGAAACCTCTCCAATCTACGCTTCTCATCCTCAGGCATAACAGGAACCACATAATCCTGAGCAGCTGCAACCGGCTGGGCTGGTGGTGCCCCCGGTGTCTGGAGTCCCTGTACAACCTGCTCAGGTGTGCGGGCGGCGGCAGTCTGAGTGCCTCCCCCAGCCTGAGAAGTTGCGATCGCCGAAATAGAGACCGCTTGAGAAGGGCTGGTGCACAAGGTCAGAATTTGAGCTAAGGCCTCCTAAAGGCCAGGAATCACAATGGGCACAGGTGGTGCCTAAGCTGGTCCCGCTGGTGCATCCACAACTGGGATCTGGTCTTGACCTGGGACAACTGGTGGATCTGCAGTTACTGCCTCAGCTGCTGTGCGGGCTGCACCTCTGCCCCTACCGCGTCCTGCCCTGTAGTATGAGTCCTCACCATCTGTGAGAGAATGAAACAACAGAAGTTTAGTTACCAGAATCAAAAGATTTGCATGTCAAGAATTCAAGAATGTGGAATTTTTCCTAAGGGTTCTGTAGCCTCTCGAAGATAAGTACAGATGTCTTCGTACCGATCCGCAAGACTCTACTAAACCTGCTCATGACCCGTGAGACCTATGTAACCTAGGCTCTGATACCAACTTGCCATGACCCAAAAACCTAACATGTCGTGATGGCGCCTATCGTGGAACTAGGCAAGCCGACATTCTCAATATGCTTTCATTAAATACAATAGAAGTGAGCTAAGCAGTTAAATTTAACAAAAGGTTTACAAAACCACGAGATAAATATCCAAATGACTCAAGTGCGGAATAATAGCCCGACATCGGGTGTCACTAAGTCATGAGCATCTAACAACAATCAAGAAACAGAATCTACTATAGTTTGTGCCAAATGCCAAAAACAAGAGAAATAAGATGATAAGAAGGAGGAATAAGGACAGCTGACGCCGGAAGCTACCTCGTAAGTCTCCGAAAGTCAGCCTAGGCATGAACTCAGCGACCGCTAGAGCCGTACACACATGGATCTGCACATGAAGTGCAAGGTCTAGCATGAGTAACAGAATCAAATAAGGAACTGAGAAGTAGTGACGAGCTATGAAAATACAGTTCATTTTAAAAGTTTTCAATAAAGAGAGAACATGCTTTCAAATTTGGTAGTTTAAGTCAAATCAGTTCGAGCTCAAGTAAAACAATATGAAACTTCCATAATTTCACAACGACAACAAATAGCAATGAAGTGCAACAATAGTAAGAGCAAGTACATCCTCTCAAGGCAACAGTCACTCAACTCATCTCAACAACTCATACTCTCGACTCTCACTCCTCAATACACACTCTCAATAGGTACATGCACTCACTAGGCGTGTACAGACTCCGAAGGGGCTCCTACAGCCCAAGCGCTATATTGCTGCGGCATGCAACCCGACCTAATATTGCTGCGGCATGTAGCCCGACCTAATACTGCTGCGGCATACAGCCCGATCCAATACTGCTGCGGCGTGCAGCCCGATCCAATACTGTTGCGGCGTGCAACCCGATCCACTACTACTGCAGCGTGCAGCTCGATCCAATACTGCTGCGGCATGCAACCTGATCCACTACTACTGCGGCAAGCAGCCCGATCCAATACTACTGCGGCGTGCAGCCCGATCCAATAGTGATGCGGCATGCAACCCGATCCAATATTGCTACGGTGTGCAGCCCGATCCAATATATCTCACATAGCTTACATCTCGGCGCACAGGCCCTATCTCAGTCACTAGCCTCTCCAGCCTCTCCGTCTCACAGAATATCACAATACATAGCCCAAACAGAGAATACAACAAGTATCAACAAGAAATGAGAGAGAGTTGAGATATAATACACAAGTAAGACGGTGACTGAGGACAAGACAACAATTAGCAGTCAATTCAACAAGTATACGACCGTTGCGGGTCCCAACAGTGATATCATATGGCTTAAACATGGTGGCTAACATGAAAGGCAGTCAATTACTCAAACAAGGAGAAACATATAATAATAATAATGGGGTGTTCGACTTTACAGTCTCTCGGGACGGACCAAGTCTCAATCGCTCATGGTATACGCTCACACGCTTGTCACCTAGCATACGCGTCACCTCCAAATATTCACATCATCTAAATTCTCGGGGTTTCATACCCTCAAGCCTAGATTTAAGACTATTACTTACCTCAACATCGTAGAAATCCTACTCCGAAATGCCATTTCCTCTTGAATAGGCCTCCAAATACCTCGAATCTAGCCACAAGCAAACTGCTAAATTAGAACAAAAAATCCAAAATCGGTTAAGCCAGCCCCCGGGCCCTACGTCTCGAAACCCGACGCCCATTAACTCACGAGTCTAACCATACCAAATTTATCAAAATACGACCTCAATTGCCCTTCCAAAACCCTAAAATTCACTCTCTAATTCCTAAGCCCAAAATCCCCAATTTTCACTTCAAAACCTCACGAATTACATGTAAAATCAATGGGAAAACACCATTACTAAAGATAAATAGGCTCAAGGAACTTACCTCAGTGATAACTTTGAAATCCCTTGGAAAATCTCCAAAGTCCGAGTTCCCAAAATGTGAAAATGGGGAAAAAAACTCGAAGTCCTCTATTTATAAGTTCTGCCCAGCAAAGCCGCACCAACGGTCCTTTTGTCGCTTCTGCGATGCCGCAACTGCGAAATTTCCATCGCAGGTGCGGATCTCACTTAAGCCCCCAGATTCTGCATCTGCGCTCACCTACTCGCACCTGCGGGCCCTGCCCACTTCTGCGGTTCCTCCCTGATGGGTTTTCAATGTCTTAGCTTTATGTTTTGATGATCTAACAAACTTACTGTCAAAGAACCAGATAGGGAACCTAACATACTTGGTACACATTGATAATCAACGGACTCCAGCTAATGTGAACTGCTGCAACTTTAGAAGATAGAGAACCAACACAGGGACCTGATCCCTTGTGTTTCCCTGACAGCAGTATGGAAGTCAACTATGTACAGCTGGAAAGTGACTACCATAGAAATAGAGCACACAGTGCAGCACAGTTCTGCAGTCACTTGTCCCTTTGACCAACCAAGTGCTTACATCATTCAAGTGATGTCATCCAAGTTGTATTTACAAGACCATTACAATAAAACATCACTTGAACACTTGAGAATTCACTTCAAGCATTGAAGTCATCTGATATTCGAGTACTCAATTCTCAAGTGCATCAAGAACAAAGTTTAACACTACTACGGACCAGTTCCTAAATCTAGTATCTTATTGTCCTTAGTTGAGTTGTAACTTTGTAATTGTTCTTCATTGTAACTCCTAATTTGCTTAGCTAGAAGTATTGCTTAGGAACCCCTTTGTAAAACCATAAACCCTTTTGTGTTTGTGTCGTGACTAGAGTTAGTCATGAGTTGAAGTCTTTGTAATAGGTGTATTGCAAAGTGGCTTGTAATAGGTGTATTACGAGTTAGTGAAGGATTAAGAGTTTAATTCTTAGATTGAATAGGTTGTAATCTAAAAGTTGCTCATAGTGAAGTTGAAATCCTACCAGTGTAGGTCGTGGTTTTTTTTATCCCATTGAGCAGGGATTTTTCCACGTAAAACTCCCTGTCTTATTTACTTACTGTTTCATTAGCGTTCTCAGTGGAACTCATAGAGGACCTGGTACTCTATAGTTCGGTGGACTCATATAAACTATCAATTGGTATCAGAGCGGGTTCTTCCTATCAGGCTAACACCTAGGAAGGATCCTTATGGCTGCTCCACCAAATTTTGAAGAAGGTCAGTCTACGTATAGACCACCCAGGTTAAATGGGCTATACTATGGGTGGTGGAAGACAAGAATGCATGACTTTATCATGGCAGAAGACTCTGAGTTATGGGATGTTATATATGATGGTCCTTATGTCCCAACGAAGAAGGTCGGAGATCCTCCGGAGACGATGCTAAAGACCAGAAAGGAATACAACGATACAAATAGGAAAGTTCTGGAGAAAACTTTTCGTGCCAAGAAAATTTTGGTGTGTGGTATAGGACCTGATGAATATAACAGGATCTCAGCTTGTCAATTCGCCAAGGAAATATGGGAAGCTTTGCAGACAGCAAATGAGGGAACCACTCAAGTAAAGCAATCTAAGATTGATATGCTAACCACTGAGTATGAGCTCTTCAGTATGAAAGACGATGAATCTATTCAAGACATGCACACAAGATTCACCTCCATCATAAATGAGCTACACTCACTTGGTGAAATTATTCCTAGGAACAAGCTTGTGAGAAAAATTCTCAGTGTTCTGCCTAGCTCGTGGGAGAGTAAAGTGAATGCCATTACTGAGGCAAAGGATCTGCAGGCCCTAACTATAGATGAGCTAGTTGGAAATCTCAAAACTTACGAAATGAAGAAGAAGAAGGACAGTGAAAAAAGAGAACCAAAGAAGGAAAAGAACCTGGTACTCAAAGCTGAAGGCAATGACTCAAGTGAAGAGGACAGTGACATGGCTTACTTAACCAAAAGGTTTCAGAAGATGGTCAGAAGAAATGGAGGAATACCAAAAAGGGGCACCACTAGCAGACCAAAGAATTATGATCTTTGTCATAAGTGTGGAAAGCCAGGGCATCTCATCAAAGATTGTCTTCTCCTGAAGCAAGAACACTTCAAGTACAACCCTGATAAAGCAGCCAAAAGGAACCCGGTTCCTGAAAAATACTTCAAAAGGAAGAATGCCGCTGACAACGTTGCGAAGCAAGCTCTTGCAGCATAGGGAGATTCCTCAAGCGAGTCTAAAGGAGAAACTGATGCAGGTGACAGTTCCATGATGGCAGTTGAAAGTGAAAGAAATGAATATGATTCAATATTCACTTTGATGGCACAATCAGATGATGATGAAGATGATGACAATGATGAGGTAAATTTCAGGGATATTTAGAGAAATCTGAAATCCTACTCCTCTAAGAAACTCATGTCATTAGCAAATGTTCTAATTGATGCTTATCATAGTCTGGTAGAAGATAAAGATGCCCTGACCTTAGAACTAGGAGAAGCTGAACAAACCAGTGATGATTTGGTAGTATGTGTAATTGATTTGAAGGAAACCATAAGTAATTTGGAGAATGAAAAAATGGTTTTAACTGAAAAAATTGCTAGTGTAGAGAATGAAAGAGATGATTTGGTGGTTGTGGCCGTTGACTTAAAAGAAACCATTGAGAATTTAAGTAAAGATAAGGATGCTTTAGTGAAGAGAGTGACTGCAATTGAGGATGAGGTAATAGTAATTGCAGACTTGAGGGAAACTATAGAGGAACTAGGAATGGAGTGTAGGCCTGGAAATTCTGAAAAAAGAAAAGAGGTAGCTAGTGAGGCACACATTAAGCTTGAAAATGAGTTGAATGCTGCGAGAACTAGCTTGAGTGTTGAACTTCAGAAAAATAAACATCTCCAAACTGAACTGGAAAGAGTAAAAAATAATCTTGAAAAGTCCCTTAAGTAGACCTGGTCCTCGGAAGCTATTACTGCTATGTATGTTAATAATGGTGGAAACAGGCAGGGAATAGGGTTTTAAAGGGAGAGAACCCCTTGTAACCCCCATAGCAAGTATGTTACTGTACCGGATAATTGGTTGTGTACCCACTGTGGGAACAATGGGCATTTCAAGGAAAATTGCCAAGCCAGGGTCCAGTCTATTCAGAAAAACAAAGTGTTTGCTGAAAAGGTAACTACTAAAAAGGATCCAGGTGCCACCCATAAAAAAACACATGTTACCTGCATGGACCAAGAGGGCTCTTATTCATCCTCTTGCCTACTACAAGGGACCCAAACTTGTTTGGGTTCCTAAAACTAACTCTTGATTTCCTTGTGCAGGGAACAGTGAAAGGAAGCAGTCAACAATGGTTTATGGATAGTGGATGTTCAAAGCACATGACTGGGAACACCATGGACTTTCTTTCACTAAAAGCCCTGCAAGGAGGGAGTGTATCCTTTGGCAATGGGAAAAAGGGGTACATTATCGGAGTTGGAAAAGTCGGGAAATCACTCACTCGCTCAATTGAGAATGTGTACTATGTCAATGGTCTCAAGTACAGTCTCCTGAGTATTTCTCAAATTTGTGATAAAGGAAACAAG
>NW_017675490.1:15908-24113 GCF_001879085.1 Nicotiana attenuata | reverse complement strand
GACTAGATTACAGATATGCAAGATGAGTTGCATCAGTTCGAAAGGAACAGCGTATGGCACCTGGTACCTAGACCCTCAGATCGAACCATCATAGGAACCAGGTGGGTATTCAGGAATAAGCTTGATGAACATGGAAATACTACAAGGAACAAGGCTAGGCTAGTGGTTCAAGGTTACAATTAGGAGAAAGGGATCGATTATGATGAGACGTTTGCTCCGGTTGCTCGCATGGAAGCTATTAGAGTCTTAATCTCCTTTTCATCACATATGGAATTCACTCTGTTCCAAATGGATGTCAAAAGCGCATTTCTGAACGGATTTCTTAAGGAAGATGTCTATGTGAAGCAACCTCTAGGGTTTGAATGCCATGAACACCCTGAATATGTGTTTAAACTGGACAAGGCATTGTATGGGTTGAAGCAGGTTCCTCGAGCTTGGTATGAAAGGCTGTCAAATATTCTCTTAGAAAATGGTTTTACGAGAGGAAAAATTGACAACACCCTGTTCCTGAAGAAACGATGGAGGAACCTGCTCATCGTTTAGGTATATGTTGATGATATCATTTTTGGGGCAACAGCTGATTCACTATGTGAGGAATTTGCAAAACTCATGGGAAGTGAGTTTGAAATGAGTATGATGGGTGAGTTGAATTTCTTCTTGGGTCTTCAAATGATGCAATCCACAAAGGGTACATTCATCTGCCAACAGAAATACATCAAGGAGCTTCTGAAGAGGTGTCATATGGAAGCATCAAAAGTGATAGACACTCCCATTGCCACTGCTACTCGACTAGACATGGATGAGTCCGGATCTCCTGTAAATCAAACCATGTATAGAGGCATTATTGGGTCTCTTCTCTACCTCACTGCCAGCAAACCTGATATTGTCTTTAGTGTGGGGCTATGTGCAAGGTTTCAGTCAAATCCCAAGGAATCTCATCTGAAGGCTGCTAAAAGAATTTTGAGATATTTTAAGGGAACATAGGACCTGGTCCGGTACTACCCCTCAAGTGACAACATTAATCTTATTGGGTATGCTGATGCTGACTATCCTGGTTATCTTGTGGACGGGAAAAGTACCTCTGGAATGGCTCACTTTCTAGGATCATGTCTCATCTCATGGGGCATAAGGGAGCAAAACTCAGTGGCTCTTTCAACAGCTGAAGCAGAATATGTAGCTGCAGCTTCTTGCTGTGCTCTACTCCTATGGATCAAACAGCTTTTGGAAGATTTTGGTGTATACACTGACTGTGTGCCTCTTCTGTGTGATAACACTAGTGCACTCAACATGGCCAAAAATCCAGTTCAACACAAAAGAACCAAGCACATTGATGTGAGACATCATTTTCTGAGGGACAATGTGGAGAAGGGGCTTATCTGTATGAAGTCCTAGAGTACAGATGACCAAATAAAAGTATCTTCACCAAAGCATTGAGTAGGGAGCATTTTGAATGAAATAGGGTGAAGTTGGGGCTATTGAAGCCTAATTGAGAACCTGATTCCCATAAGTTGGCTATGAAAGTCACCTTCAGGTAATATTCGCTAAAGTGTTTTCCGGCCAAGTCTAACTCACTTCAATACCGTTGCAGGTAGACACGCATGATGATTATAGAAGCTGTAGATGCACTGCATGGGCAGTAAAAGAGGATTGCAATTTTCAAAGACAGGTCAAGAACCTGGTTCTTGTCCCAAAGGTTAGTAGTCCTGTGCATTCTCTCATACATATCTTAAAAAGGTGCAAATATCAACTACCATGTCATTCACCTTTTCAGACTCTGCTGTCACGTCTTTTCATTTCAAATCCTTTCCATCTCCCTCTGAAACGTTGCAACTCCCCACACACTACCGCCGTTTCTGAACCGATATTTCTCTCTCCCCCTCATAATTATCTTCTCTCATTAAAACCCTCTCCTCTCTTAACCGATCATATTCCTCTCATGAGTCCTTCTCCAAAAAATTCTCAACTCCATCTCTGCAATGGCTGACAGTCGCTCGAAAATTCCTTCTTCGGTAGAAATTAACCCAGAGAAGAACCTTGAGACCTCCGTCCCTGATGAACCCATTGTCACCATTCCAGTCTCAACCACTGAAAATATCTCTAACCCAGATTTTCCTACACCCTCCTGTTCTAATGCGACTATCTCAGACCTCTCTCTCACTCCAAATGATGAGAACTCAGAAACCCCAAAAATCGATAATCCTTCATCTCTATCGACTGAGATTCTCACCGACCAAGGCAAGGGTGGAAAATAGGGTAAAGTTCCAAAGTTTGTAGAGGTTTCAAGGGCTAGGGTTGATCAACCTTCCGCCATTCTTGCTTCAGATTCTGTGGTGTCCATAGAGTCTCCAGAGGAGGAAACCGTCGCAACCACTTTTGTTGTATCTGCAGATGGAGTAGTGCATGAGGTAGTCTCTGGTGTACTCAAGTCTCAGAGGAATGAGACATAGGGGTTGGTGGAAGATGGAGCCATGAGCCATGGTGCTGTTTGAAAGCTCTGCCCCAACAGAAACTACTGGGACTTCTCGTGAAGGACCTGACCCCTCTCCGAAGGAAACAGGTCAAGGATCCCCCTCCTAGGTTAGTTTTGCTCCTACACCTTCTCCACACTTTGCTGTTGAGCCCTTGGAAATTCTGGTTCTTGAGATGAGGTCTAGTGATGAGGAAGACCAAGACAAATTGCTCTTGATGCATTTATTGTCAAGCGAAGGACAGTAATCAATCCCGAGTCTTCTACTAAGCGACCTACCACTAGGTTGCAAGAAAAAGAGGCTTATGAGTTTGCCCTCCAAAAGAGCAAAAGGAGCAGTAAGAAGAAAAAGAAGAGGTTGGTAAAAAATGGAGAAGTAATATGTGATAAGGATGTCCCTGTGGTGGAAGTTGATGGGGAAGCAACAGAGGAACCTAGTTCCTTGGTTAAAAGGTCCCAGAAGAAGAAGCAATCTGCTTCAGTGGAAGATGTTACAACCCCTAGTTCAAAGGTGAAAGTTGTTATGAAAAGTGGAAAATTGAAAGATGTTGTGAGTGAGCCATCATTTTCTGATGAGGATGTTTTGGACAAGTCTGGTGGAAAAGGAAAATCAAGTGTTGTGAAGTCTGTAAAAAGGAAGTTGGAACCTGCAAAGGAACTTGATTCCCCAAAGAGAGTGAAAAGTGAAACTATGTCTCCTACATAACGATTGAGGCACCAAAAGGTCTATTGGGGTCGCTCCTTTGACCCAGCAATTTCTGAAATGGCTGGCATGAGGCAAATAATTGAGATGGTTGAGGTTCAAAAGTGGGGGCATTTGTTCCAAATAGATGCACCCAAAGTGTATGAGGATGAGGTTCAAAGCTTCTACGCCGACCTCTTTCCTGTTGATACCGACCACATTTGTGCCTTAGTTAATGGGGGTGGATATCGTGTTTGATGTGGCTCTGCTTGGGGATATTCTTAAAGTCCCTACTGTTGGTGTGTCTTCTGTAAAGGATGTGTATGGGTCAAACTTCAGAAATGCAATTGTAAAGGAAGGTGCAAACCAGCAGGGGGAACGGGTTCACAAGAAAGCCTTGTTGCCTGTGTATCAGTTATTGTTCAAGCTGGTAAACAAGGTTCTTCTACCCCGTGCTGAGAGGAGGTCCATGGCTTCAAAATCAGACTTATATCTAATGGAGGCACTCGATGGATTTTCAGCTATGAATCTGCCTGCTATCATGATTGAGCACATGCAGAAGGTAGCAACTTTCAAGGATGGAAATCATGGTCTTCCGTAAGGGTTTCTTCTTACGCACGTGTTTACGTTCTTCAAAGTGCCATTGGGACAATGCAAAGTAGGGACCAAGAAGCAGACTTCTCTCAAACAACTTTGGAGGAATGTCAGTGCACCGAAAAGAATGGGAGGGTAGGCAGTACATCGACAATCTCACAGCTCATCAATGCTCAAAACAGCGCAACTGAGGAGATTCAAAGGTTGAAGGCGAGGAACGCTATCCTGGAAGGTCAGCAGGCCCAAGGGGCCCGAGGGTCAAATGAGGAGGTAGCTCGTTTGACAAAAGAAAATGCTAATCTCAGGGCACAAGTGGAGAACCTGAAAGAGAAACTACTCACTGAGCAAACGTTGGCGAATGCCCGAATAGATCTAGTTCTCTAAACCCTTGCTGCAGCTTCCAAGACCTCTACTCCTAGTGCCCCCTAGGCAGCCCCTTTCAGTGACCAGTTTCTGGATATTTCTGTTCTTGTTTTAATGACTTGGCAATTGTTTTTGTTTCTTTTTGTTTTGATGTGAATGAGATGCACCTGTACTACTCCCGATGAAAACAGTCCAATCTTTGCCTTTGCTGCATAGGAAAGGAATATGTTTTATCTATAAAAACTATCCTCTTTTGCTATCTAATGCTTGTGTTCTCTGTTTCTCTTTTCTATCATGTTGTGTGCACATATGTGGCATGAGTTAGCTAAGCTAGAAGTTCCTGTTGCTTCATCTGGCTATTTCTGTTCTAAACATATGTTATCAATGTCTAAGTTTGTCATCATCAAAAAAGGGGAAATTGATGGGTTTTCAATGTCTTAGCTTTATGTTTTGATGATCTAACAAACTTACTGTCAAAGAACCAGATAGGGAATTTGAGATACTTGGTACACATTGATAATCAACGGACTCCAGCTAATGTGAACTGCTGCAACTTTAGAAGATAGAGAACCAACACAGGGACCTGATCCCTTGTGTTTCCCTGACAGCAGTACGGAAGTCAACTGTGTACAGCTGGAAAGTGACTGCCACAGAAACAGTGAACACAATGCAGCACAGTTCTGCAGTCACTTGTCCCTTTGACCAACCAAGTGCTTACATCATTCAAGTGATGTCATCCAAGTTGTATTTACAAGAGCATTACAACAAAACATCACTTGAACACTTGAGAATTTACTTCAAGCATTGAAGCTATCTGATATTCGAGTATTCAATTCTCAAGTGCATCAAGAACAAAGTTTAACACTGCTACGGACCAGTTCCTAAATGTAGTATCTTATTGTCCTTAGTTGAGTTGTAACTTTGTCATTGTTCTTCATTGTAACTCCTAATTTGCTTAGCTAGAAGCATTGCTTAGTAACCCTTTTGTAAAACCATAAACCCTTTGTGTTTGTGTCGTGACTAGAGTTAGTCACGAGTTGAAGTCTTTGTAATAGGTGTATTACAAAGTAGCTTGCAATAGGTGTATTACGAGTTAGTGAGGGATTAAGAGTTTAATTCATAGATTGCATAGGTTGTAATCTAAAAGTTGCTCATAGTGAAGTTGAAATCCTACTAGTGTAGGTCGTGGTTTTTTTTATCCCCTTGAGCAGGGATTTTTCCACGTTAAAACTCCCTGTCTTATTTACTTACTGTTTCATTAGCGTTCTCAATGGAAACTCATAGAGGACCTGGTACTCTATAGTTTGGTGGACTCATATAAACTATCAGTGATACTCATTCAGAAGATAATTCTAGTCAAATACCAGAAACATTTGTCGATCCAAAATAAAATATCATATTTCAGCTGCAAATGCTCCTATCAAAATTAAAGTCCCCGAAGGATAGATTATAGTGTACGCATGAAGCGTGGTAGACCAATCGGTTCCAAAGGTAACAATCCTTGAAAAGGATATGAGCAAATGATCAAAATGATCATAATAAGGAGGAAACAATCTCTAGAACAGCCCAGGATATAACATTTCATGAAACTCCAAAAGAAGTTCAGGTACCTGAAAATGAAGAAAGTGATGAGATCTCAACAAGTTATGTCACTTGCGAACCGATACAAAATGATCGTCGACGATATATTTGATACAATGTAGTGCACAATATTGTAAAAGACTGTGAGGATCGGACCTGCAATCCACACACCTGAAGATGTCATGCCATTTGAATGGTAGTCATAACATATATGACTCATTTGATTAAATCTCTATAAATATCCCTGAAGGATTTAAAATGCCTGAAGCATATAGTTCAAAGTCTCGAGAAATGTACTCGATCAGATTACAAAGGTCTTTGTACGGTTTAAAGCAATATGGGCGCATGTGGTATAATAGCCTCAGTGAATATTTGCTGAAAGAGGGTTACATAAATGATGTTATTTGTCTATATATTTTTATAAATAAAATGACATTCGAATTTGTTATACTTGATGTTTATGTTGATGACATAAATCTTGTTGGAACTCCAGAAGAACTCCAAGAGGCAATTGAATATCTTAAGAAAGAATTTGAAATGAAAGATCTTGGAAAGACAAAACTTTGTCTTGGTCTGCAAATTGAACATTTAGCAGATGAGATCTTTATTCATCAATCTGCCTATACAGAAAGGGTCTTAAAACGCTTTTACATGGACAAAGCGCACCCTTTAAGTATACCAATGGTTGTTCGATCACTTGAAGTGAATAAGGATTTGTTCCGACCTCCAGAAGAGGATGAGGAACTCCTTGGTCCGGAAATACCCTATCTCAGTGCAATTGGTGCACTTATGTATCTTGCTAATGCTACAAGACCTGACATATCATTTTCTGTTAATTTACTAGCAAGGTATAGCTCTTCTCCTACACTAAGACATTGGAACGGGATTAAGTATATGTTGTGATATTTAAAGAGAACTCTTGATATTGGTTTATTTTATGCTAACAAAGATAGTGCAGATCTTGTTGGTTATGCAGATGCAAGTTATTTATTTGGTCCCCATAAAGCTCGATCTTAAACCGGGTACGTGTTTACATATGGAGGTACTGTCATATCATGACGCTCCACAAAGCAATCTATTGTTACTACTTCTTCAAATCATGATGAGATAATAGCTATCCATGAAGCAATTAGGGAATGCGTATAGTTGAGAGCACTGATTCATTTTATTAGCGAATAATGTGATAAAAGATCCACAATTTTATACGAAGACAATGTTGCATGCATAGCCCAATTAAAGAGAGGATATATAAAAAGGAGATAGAACGAAGCACATTTCACCAAAATTATTCTACACACATGATCTTCAGAAAAATGGTGACATTGATGTGCAACAAATCTGTTCAAGTGACAATCCGGCATATTTGTTCACTAAATCTTTGCCAAATTCAACTGCTGAGAAGATGGTATACAAGATTGGAATGCGGGGACTCAAATATTTGAAACAAGATTTTCATCAGGGGGAGTGAAATACACGCTGTACTCTTTTTCCCTTACTAAGGTTTTTCCCACGGGGTTTTTTTTTGTAAGGTTTTTAATGAGGGAGCAAGAAATGCGTATTACTAAATACGTGTACTCTTTTTTCTTCACTAGGATTTTTCCCACTGGGTTTTTCCTAGTAAGGTTTTAACGAGGCACATTTTCTTTTAATGAACATTCAAGGGGGAGTGTTATGAAACTATTGTATTGTGGATGTCCATTTATTACTCCGCTATAGATAATCTTCCTGAAGAAGATTATCCACTTAGTACTCTATTGAAGTTTATCTACAAGCAGCTGATGCAAACAGGTTACAAGCAACTCAATAAAATAATTAGCAGCAACTTCTTATTAGACAGGCAGGTTGCGAGCAGCTCATGCAGATAGCTTACAAGTAGCTCAAGAAAAGCCTCGCAACTGCTTCCTGAAAAGCCTTGCAGCTGCTTCTTGAAAAGCCTCGCAAGTCGCAACTACTTCCTTTCTTCTATAAATAGAGGAGTTTTCAGTTCATCATGTACATCAGTTGAAAGTTGAATAATATATCAGTTTCTCACTATACTTGTCGTTGGTTTATTTACTTTACAGTCATTATTTTATAACAACCCCAAATTATTTTTTCTATTTTTTATTTGGCAATAATTATTATTCTTTTTTCTCTGGAGTTAAAGACAAAAAACATACGGAAGTTTTCGAGTTAATATGCAAATTAATTAACACATTTCACAATATTTTCTTTACCACACAGGTTGAGTAGATAATCAATTTTATACCTGTTATAAATCCAATGTATGTGGATGTCCCTTCCAATGTATGTATATGTTCTTTCCGTAACTATCTTTGGGAATTCGTACACCAAATGAATGAGTTCATTAATACATGTAATTTGAGAAAACATTTTGTAACCTATAAATATGATGTTATTCTTCTATGGAAGACACACAAGAAACACACTTGAATAAGATAACTTCTTCACTCTCCTCAGACACACACACACACACACACACACACACACACACACCGCACGCACACACACACATTTA
>NW_017675490.1:0-15129 GCF_001879085.1 Nicotiana attenuata | reverse complement strand
CCAGCTGGAACGCACCTGCCCAGAAGTGGCTGTGCAGACAGTGCAACAGTCACTTCCCACTAACAGAAGACACCAAGAGTTGACACCACTATCTAATTGTGATATCTTTTGTGATAAAACAACCTGGTGCAAGACACACCAGTTCTTGTGCATTTCAGTGATATTCTCTCAAGAAGAAGAAGCATCCATCAAGCATTGAAATCACCGGTGTGTCAAGAACAAGAAGACAACTCCACTAAGGATCAGTTTCTAAACGAAGTCTTATGTATATCCATAGTTGAGTTTTAATCTTGTTATTTACTTTACATTGTAATTCCTATTTTGCTTTCTTAGAAGCGCTATCTTAGGAACAAACCAAATTCGTAAACTTTAGAGTTTATGTTGTGATTAGAAATAGTCATATGTTAAATCCTCTGTAACTAGGAGAGTTGTAGAGTGGCTTGTGGTGGTGCATCACAAGTTAGTTTGAAGTCTTTGCAAAAGGGAGTTTGCAATGTGGCTTGTAATAGGTAGATTACAAGTTAGTTGAGCTTAAAGCCTACAGGTGTAGGTGGTGGTTTTTTGATCCCCTTGTGTGGGATTTTTCCACGTAGAAAATCTCTGGCCTTCTTTACATTCAGTCCTTAGAGCATTCTGTGTATCAGTCTCATAGAGGACCAGGTTCTCTATAGTTTGGTGGACTTACATAAGTCAATAATTGGTATCAGAGCAGGTTTCTCCTATCAGGATAACACCTAGGAGGAATCCTCAATGGTTTCTCCACCAAGCTTTGAAGAAGGACAATCAACCTATAGACCTCCCAGATTCAATGGTCAATATTACGGTTGGTGGAAGACCAGGATGCATGATTTCATTATGGCAGAAGATTCAGAGCTATGGGACATTATATGTGATGGTTCCCATGAAGAAAATTGAAGAAACAGGGCATATGGTGCCGAAAGGAAGAAGAGAGTACAACGACATTGACAGAAAAGCTGTAGAAAAGAACTACCGTGCCAAGAAAATCTTGATGTGTGGCATAGGACCTGATGAGTACAACAGAGTCTCAGCTTGCAAAACTGCCAAGGAAATATGGGAGGCATTGCAAACCGCTCATGAAGGAACCACTCAGGTCAAACAATCCAAGATTGACATGCTCACCACAGAATATGAACTCTTTAGGATGAAGGATGATGAATCTATACAAGATATGCACACTAGATTCACCTCCATCATAAATGAGCTTCACTCACTTGGAGATGTCATTCCCAGAAATAAGCTCGTAAGGAAAATCCTCAGCATCCTACCTGGGTCTTGGGAAAGTAAGGTAAATGCCATCACGGAAGCTAAAGATCTACAAACTCTGACCACGGATGAGTTGATCGGTAGTCTGAAAACGTACGAGATGAAGAGAAAGAAGGACAATGAAAGAAGAGAGCCTAAGAAAGAGAAGAACCTGGTGCTTAAAGATGAAAGGAGTGATTCAAGTGATGAAGATAGTGACATGGCCTATCTTACTAAGAGATTTCAAAAAATGGTTCGAAGAAATGGTGGTATACCAAAGTGGGGCAGTTCAAACAAAACAAGGAACAACAATCTCTGCCACAGATGTCGAAAGTTAGGGCATTTCGCCAAAGACTGTCCACTTGCGAAACAGGAGCAGTACAAGCAGAATCCTGACAAGGCAGCAAAAAGGAACCTGGTTCCCGAGAAAAGATTCAATCGAAAAAGTGCTGCAGACAATATCGTTAAGCAGGCCCTTGCTGCTTGGGGAGACTCCTCTAATGAATCTGAAAGGGAATCAGATGCAGAAAACAATTCCCTGTTGGCAGTAGAAACTAAAGCAACAAAGTACGACTCACTGTTCGCGCTGATGGCTCAGTCAGATGATGACGATGTAAGCTTCCGGGATATTCAGAGAAATCTGAAATCCTATTCTTCCAAAAAGCTAAGGTCTTTATCAAATGTCTTAATAGATGCCTATTATAGCTTTATAAACGATAAGGAGGCCCTCACAATAGAGCTAGGAGAGGCAGAGCAATCTAGAGATGATCTAGTGGTCTGTGTAGTGGACTTAAATGAGACCATAGCCAATCTTGAACTAGAGAAGGAGGCCCTGAATGAAAAAATAACTAGCATGGAGAATGAGAGAGACAATCTGATGGTAGTAGTTGTCGATCTGAAAGAAACAATAGAAGGTCTTAGCAGTAAAAAACACGCTTTGGAAGAAAAAATCGCGTCTATTGAAGAGGAAAGGGATGACCTTCTAGTGATATGCGCTGATCTAGAGGAAACCAATGAGGGACCTAATAGAGAACATAGGAATGTAAATCCTGGGAAAGGGAAGGGAGTAGCCAGTGAGTCGCACATCTTGCTAGAAAAGGAGTTAAATGTCGTAAAAACTAGTCTTTGCAGAGAACTCGAGAGGAATCAGCAACTCCAAGTTGAGTTGGAGAAAGTAAAAAATGATCTTGAAAAATCCTTGAAGTGGAACTGGTCCTCAGATGCTGTTACTGCCATGTATCTCAACAATAGTGAGAACAAGCAGGGCATCGGATTTCAAAGGGAGAAAACTCCCTACAACCTACACAACAAGTATGTCACTATACTTGATAACTGGCTATGTACCCACTGCGGAAACAATGGGCATTTTAAAGAAAATTGTCAGGCCAGGGTTCAGTCTGTTCAGAAGAACAAAGCGTTCACTGATAGAGTGAATACTAGCAAAGGACCTGGTACCACTCGCAAAAAGCGGATGCTGCCTGCGTGGACTAGGAAATCTCTCATTCATCCTTTTTATAATAACAAGGGACCCAAACTAGTTTGGGTTCCTAAATCTAACCCTTGATGTGCATTTGCAGGGAACAGTGAGAAGAAGCAGACTGCGATGGACTATGGACAGTGGATGCCTAAAGCACGCAGTTGAAAAACATCATGAAATGATTCTCACTGAGAGCCCTGCAGGAAGGGAATGTATCCTTGAGGAAAAAGTAAAAGGTACATTCTCTCTGTAAATGAAAAGGCAGAAAGGTTCCCTTGGGACTCAAATAGGAAAAGACGGAACTGGAAAATGAAGCATAGATAATGCTTGTCGCCTATGGAATCACCAAAAAAAGGCTCTGGGAAAAAGGAATGAACACTGCTCTCTACTGGAGAACAGGTGTCGAACCAGGTCCTTCCTAAATCAAAACACGCCAGGAACCGCCAATTGGAAGAAGATGCCTTGCCCCTGACAACAGAAAGGATCAGTCTGGAAAGCATAATGCAAACAGACGAATAATGGAATCCATCTGGAAACAACCCACAAAACAAGGTCAAAGGTCCCCAACAAATGAAGCACTATTTGGCAGAAGATGCTCATGGAGAAACAGTTAATGCTTCAAATCAGGAGGATGTTAAAGTGGGCAAGATGAAGGAGATCAGCAAAAGACAATGCAACAGCATTCTCCGCGTCGCTCACAGAACCTGGTCCGTTACTGGCTACCTATGAAGCAGAAGGAATAAGTAAAGATGTAGCTCAAGGCACTACACATAGCATGGGAAGCCAAAGTGTACCTGTGATGATTCATGCCTCATCTTCTGAGAGACAAGGAGGTAAAGTGAAATGACCACACCAACAACTGAAGAAAAAATTTGAACGAAGAGATCTTCCGCTGAGGATCAGTATGAAGGAAGAACTATTCGATGGAAAGCACACCAAATTCCAGACATCGACAACAAAGCCTCAAGAAGTGAACATTCCAGAGAAGTCAAGGAGAAGATGGAGTCACAAGAATCTAGTGAAGAACCTAATAATCAATTTGCTAGTTGTGTAAGAGACCATCAGGTAAGGGCAGCTAAAGTGTTTTCTAACCAAGCCTAACTCGCATCGATACCGTTATAGGTAAACACACATAACGATCATAGAAGCTAAGGGTGCAGTTATCAGCTACAAAATGGGGGAGCCGTGAAATCCTGTTCAAAAAGGTTGATCCAGCATCAGGTTCTAGTCTCTCAGGTTAGTGGTAATAAGCTTAATTTTTGCATGCACTCTCTAAACAACAAAAAAAGGTGTAATAATTGCCCTGTAATTCAGATGCCATATCATCAAACTTTTCAAGGTCTGTCCATCATGTCTTGTCCGTCAAATCCTTTCACCTCTTTCCCACAAACCTGCCGCCGTCTCTAGGACTATTCAGAACCTGTTTCTGCCTTCACTCATCATTAGCTTCTCCTCAAATAAATCTTCCCTCCTAAGACAAGTCATGAACCTTCTTCTTTGTTGTACAGCTAGAATTCACTCTTCATCTCTTACCATCTCCAAGCTACCTATTTGGAAGGTATTTTTGAAATGACGATCGAACAATCGTCTCAGTCTACCACCTCGAACACCGTCCCTATTTCGTTGCCTTCATTGAAACCAAGTTCAGATCATTACTGTCTCCCGCACTCTAATACTCTACACACTTCTGATCTCTTCTCCACACCTACTGTCTTCCCATTTCTACTAAACCCTGTCTACCATTATTTTGAAAACCCTATGTCCAGTCAATCCCATGACTTTTCCAAGGAACATACAGAAGATCTCACTTCTCTGGTTTCAGAAGCCCATGACGATGACCCTGACCAGTATATAAACTCCTCTATGTTGAACACTGTGACTCTCAAGGAGTCACCTAAAAAAGAAGCAGCTCACAACATATTGGCCATAGCCGCTGAAAGTCTGACGAATGAATAAGTTTATTTCTCGTCTGAGTGTCAGAGGGAAGATATCTCAGTTTTAGAAAATGCAAGAACTGCGGAACTCTTGGAGTCCCCGACTTGTGAAATGTTCCCAGAAAAATCTTCAGATGAACCCGTTCCTCCTCCATGCAAACCCACTTCTGTACCCCTCATTCACTCCAAGATCATGGGGTCTTCCTCAAAATCTCTCACTATTAGGTCTCTACAGCAAGAAAGCTTTGTATCTTCACTTCAGAAAAGAAAAAAGAGTGTCAAGCCAAGAAAAAGGAGAAAAATGAATCCAAAGGATTTTATCAAAAGTGGGTCAGTAAACCAAGCAGACACAGATGCTTCCAAGGAACCTGGTTCCTTAGAGCAACAATCTATGACAACTCAACAGTCCATGGAAAGGGACTCGCTGAAATTGTTGAGAAACAGAAGGGTTCATCTGTCATGTATAGGAGCAAGTCGAAATGTAGTAAGACTGCAATGGCTGCATCTAAAGACAATAATGTGAGAACAGTAAGCTAGAAAGGAAGTTCTGATGAAGGTTGTAGCAATCAAAAGGTGGAAACAGTAAAGGGACCTGGTCCGTTAAGGTGCATGGCAAATGATGGGGGTCTCTGGCAACGGAGACTAAAAACTCAGAAAGTGTTGTGGGGACGCACATTTGATCGAGCTATTTCGGAAATGACAGGAATGCGTCAAATTCTGGAAATTGTGGAGTTACAACAATGGGAACACCTGTTTGAAGAAAGAATGCCTCTAGTGTACGAAGATGCTGTACAAGCCTTCTACGCCTCTCTTTTCACTGTTGAGGGGGACCACATCTGTGCTCTCGTAAATGGAGTTGACATTGTTCTAGATGCTCCAACATTGGGGAAGGTTCTCAGAATCCCGTCTAAAGGTATGAACTCAGTTAAGGGTGTCTGTGGAGTAAACTTTCGGGGAGCCATTATGAAAGAGCAAGCCATTCAACAGGGGGAACATGTTCATAAGAAGGTATTGCTTCCTGAGTACCAGCTTCTCTTTGAACAGGTCAATAAAGTGCTCCTGCCCCGCTCTGAGAGACGTTCCATTGCTACAAAATCAGACTTGGTCCTGATGGAAGCGCTTGATGAGTTTGTGCCAATCAACTTGCCAGCAATCATGATAGATCACATGCAAAAAGTGGCAAATTTTAAGGGTGGCAATCATGGATTACCTTATGGCTTTCTCCTCACTCAAGTGTTCAGATTCTATAAGGTTCCCTTGGGAAATCTTAGAGTAGGCACACACAAGCAAACCTTTTCAAAGACCACTTTAGAGGAATGTGAATGCATAGAGAAAGTTGGTGGAAGCATTTCGACCATTTCTTAGCTAATAAACGCCCAAAATGTAGCATATGAGGAAATACAAAGACTGAGGGCTCGAAATGCCATTCTAGAAACTCAGCTTAGCCAAGCAGCTCAGGGACCTGTTTCTTTACATGAGGAGGTTGCTCAACTGAGAAAGGAAAATGAGGGACTCCGGCTCAGCTACTTGAAGAACAACTGGCTGCAAACGCCAGACTGGACTTGGTTCTCAAAACCATTGTTATCTCTTCATCGAAGCCTCCGTCCCTTAGTGCTCCCTAGGATCCTCCCCCAGTATCTAACTATTTTTGTTCCAACCTCCTGTGGGTGCTGTTTTACTGGTGATTATTTGCTTTTTTTTTGTGATGGCATGTGGAAATTACCAATTACTGCTCCTAACTTGGTCAGTTCAACGTAAACATTAATGAAACAACTCCCCTTTGTTTGCATGTACAACACTGTGTTCCTCTGGCTTCTCTTTTTTGTTATGTTGTGTGTACATATGTGACATGAGCTAGCTGTGTTAGACTTCTTTATGCTTATTATCTGCTGGTGCTTCTCTTTTCTCTATTTTTTTAATGATGCCAAAAGGGGGAAGAAAGGAAAGCTTACATTAAGGGGGAACTTACGTGGGAACTTAAGTGTGATGGAGCTTATATTAAGGGGGAACTTAAGTGTGATGGAATGGAGCTCTTAGACTAAGGGGGAACTACTGGCATCTCATCTGGTTAATTTTGCTCTAAACAAATAGTGTCCATGCCTAAGTTTGTCATCATCAGAAAGGGGAAAATTGATGGGTTGGTTTTCAGTATTTTATGGTTTGATGATCTAACAAACTTGTCATGAAGATCCAGATAGAGCACCTGGTGCACAAGACATACAGTTCATGTAAACTGTTCAAAGGCTACCTCAGGCAGGACCAAATGAAGGAACACAACAGGGACCTGTTGACATGGTCCCTTAGGGTTCTCCGACAAAAGCACAAGTCAGTGACTGTACACATTCAAGTTAAAGAGAAACACAACAGGGACCTGCTCCCTTGGGGTTCTCTGACAAAAGTACAGGTCAAAGTGCACAGCTGGAACGTAGCAGAAGAAAGTCCATCAAGCAACTGTTACAGAAGAGGAACACAACTAGGACCTAGTCCATTGACATGTCCTAAACGTGGTTCATTTGTATGTCCTGACAGAAGCATAAAATCCATCTGGAACGCACCTGCCTAGAAGTGGCTGTGCAGACAGTGCAGCAGTCACTTCCCACTAACAAGAAGTACACCAAGAGTTGACACCACTATCTAATTGTGATATCTTTTGTGATAAAACAACCTAGTGCAAGACACACCAGTTCTTGTGCATTTCAGTGATATTCTCTCAAGAAGAAGAAGCATCCATCCAGCATTGAAATCACCGGTGTGTCAAGAACAAGAAGACAACTCCACTAAGGATCAGTTTCTAAACGAAGTCTTATGTATATCCATAGTTGAGTTGTAATCTTGTTATTTGCTTTACATTGTAATTCCTATTTTGCTTTCTTAGAAGCACTGTTTTAGGAACAAACCAAATCCGTAAACTTTTGAGTTTGCGTTGTGACTAGGAATAGTCATAAGTTGAATCCTCTGTAACTAGGAGAGTTAGAGAGTGGCTGGTGGTGGTGCATCACAAGTTAGTTTGAAGTCTTTGCAAAAGGGAGTTTGCAAAGTGGACTTGTAATATGTAGATTACAAGTTAGTTGAGTTTAAAGCCTACTGGTGTAGGTCGTGATTTTTTGATCCCCGTGTGTGGGATTTTTCCACGTAGAAAAACCTCTGGCCTCCTTTACATTCAGTCTTTACAGCTTTCAACGTATCAGTCTCATAGAGGACCAGGTACTCTATAGGTTGGCGGACTCATACAGGCTAACACTGTTTATATCTGTTTGGGTTGATTGCTAATGTGCTAAAATCATAGTAGTTGGCTTGCCTAGCTTTCACGAGTAGGCGCCATCACGACTCCCGAGGGTGGGAAATCCGAGCCGTGACAACGACGCCCACCCTCGAGAATATCGGGGCCATGTTCCGGGATCGGTCCAAATCACAAAGGACTTCGGAGAACGTTGCACGACCAACAGAAAGCCGTAATATATGCGATTGGCCGGATATCACCGTGTGGATCTCGGCACGTATCGATGGAGAACCGGTGATCATTTACACAATTTTTTTTTACCTTTATAGGATTGTACTTAGAGTAAAACTCCCCTACTATATTTTACCTTTATAGAATTGTACTTAGAGTAAAACTCCCCTACTATATTTTACCTTTTATTGAAAGCTCTTATTCTCATTCATTAATCAGTGCTGAGAGTCCGGATCGAGGGTGGATATATCATCAAGGCTGGAATTATCCTCATCGTGTGGTTTGGATTTACTATATCTTTATTTGTTTAATCTAATGCAATTTATCGTTTGTATCAAATTAATCCACGTATCCTTAAAACCACTTACAAATTTAATTGTTATCCGTTTTTTTGAGGGTAAACAAAGATGTTGTTTGTAAAACTGTAACTATGAACATTTTACTTTAACTGGTCAATTATGCGTAAAGATCTTAACTTTTTGTAATTTCATGTCTTTCTCGTTTATTTCTTGATCTAATTTTTCCGAAAGATTTCATCACTAGTTAGTTGGAAAATGAAAGAATAACAACGATAAACGTGTCAAAAATACATAAAGGCACATAAAAAGAACTTCTAAAATGTCAAAAAAATTAGGGATCACGAAAAACAAAATACTTTATCAAGAGAGTTATCTATTATCACATGTTCACATCAACAGTTAAAGAGTATAAAAAATTACCCGTATGGGGGTTTATACTAAATCATATCAACTTATATGATTAAGTGATTTAATAAAGCAAAAATATGTATTAGTTAAACATAGCTAAGTGAGAAAAGTCTATGATTTCACAAGTGGGGTCTGGAAAGGATACTTGGGGAGGTGTAAACAAAGTAGATTTTTACCATAGTTAGTAATTATTTTCTTTCCTAATCCTATGAGGTTGGAATAATCCAGGCATTAGAGAATGAAGATACGAAAAGTTACCTTCTGATTCGCTCTCCAAATTACTAACTACTTAGCAAAGAACATTCGTGAGTCATAGCATAGAAGTGATAATTAAACTAAACGATATGTATATTGAAAAATTTAATGCAAATTTCTATTCCCTAATATTACTCTGACGATATTCCTTTTTCCTTTTAAAGTATGCACAATATTTAAATTAAGAGTTCAACTTATATATATACTAATCCAATAAAAAAATTTACTTAGCATGTTACTTTTATATGTTTATTTTCAAGATTATAAATCCCAATTTTTATTGAAGTTACCTGTGAATAATTTTTGAATGTGTGATAATCAGGAGCGAATGTAACCTTCAGGCTACGGATTCAACTGAACCGATAACTTTTGACTCGGAGTATAAATTCATAGATAAAATTTATTAAATCTCAACACATATTAAATCTGAACCCATAACAGTGTAATAAATTTAATGATGAAAATTTAAAAATGAAACCCATTAAATTTAATTTTAGATCCACCTCTAGACTGATAATATAAAAAACTTCTTTATAGAGTCAATCTATATAAGTTAATATCAAATTAGAATGAACTCAAAAGCAATTATGCTACCAGGACGATGTAACTTTACAGTTTGCACTGGAAACTATGGACAACGTTTGAAATTGCATTCAAAAATTCTACAAAGACAATAAAGACCATAATAAATGAGTTCATTACTCATATGATCATTGAACTTTGCAAAATGATGGAACAAAGTCACTTAACTTTAGTTTGTAACAGAAAAATCACTCAACTTTTCCTAATGCACACAGATAGTCACTCAACCGGAAATATCAAATTTTTCGGTGGAAAAAGATGACATGGCAGTCTACATGGAATTTTTTATTATTTGACCAAATAACACCCAAAAAAAATATTAAAACTCTGCCCATACATCCAACCTGACCCGACCCGCTGAATAAAACCCATCCACTTAATAAAATAAACATTAAAGACTAACCAAACCCTCTAACCATTATTTCACGCTACTCTTTTCTTCTTCATGGTTTCACTTTAGTTACAAAATTGAGCTTTTCAACATGGAATTGGAAGGTGCACCAAGTAGAAAATATAAAAAATCTCAAAGGAAGGGATCCATCTCTTCCCCACAACCATTGTTTAATGTGGATTTGAACCACTATGCCGAGGATATTGCACAGCACATGAGAGAAAACGAGTTACTCTTAATAAATATTTAGGACATTAAAAATGGCTGCTTTTTTCAATACTGAATACTGGGCCCATGGCTGCTTTTTCTCCTAACAAGAAGAGGAACAATATTAGCCCTCAAGTTCTCAAGCCGATTACACCCCCTCCAAGTAATTTTCATGTTCTTTTGATGAATTTGTTTTAACTTTTAAAGTCACTAAATTGGTGCAAAATTACTATAGAAGTTGATGCACCTTCCAATCCATGTTGAAAAAATCAATTTTGGATTAGAAGTGAAACCATGGAAAGAAGAGAGTAGCGTGAAATAATGGTCAGAGGGTTTGGTTAGTCTTTAGTGTTTATTTTATTAAATGGGTGAGTTTTTATTCAGCGGGTCGGGTCGGGTTGGGTGTATGGGCAAAGTTTTAATGTTTTTTTTGGTGTTACTTGGTCAAATAATAAAAAATTCAATGTAGACTGCCATGTCATCTTTTTCCACCACAAAATTTAATATTTTCGGTTGAGTGACTATCTGTGTGCAATAGGAAAAGTTGAGTGATTTTTCTGTTACAAACTAAAGTTAAGTGACTTTGTTCCATCATTTTGCAAAGTTCAATGATCATCTGAGTAATGAACTCCATAATAAATCAATGTACGCTTCCATCAAGTTCTTATTTATGCAAAGTAGACTCTAAACCTAAAATTTTTAAAAAAATAACAATAATCGAGTAAAATCTCACAGGTAAGGGGTCTGGGGAGGTAGTGTGTACACAGACCTTACCCTCCCGATGGAGTAGCGAGACTGTTTTCGATAGACCCTCGACTCAAGAAAACTAAATAGACGAAAAAACAATATATCAGTACCATCAACAGAAACCATAGAAATAATAACAGCATTATAAGAACCAGAAAAAAGTTGAAACACAATACAAAAACCAGTAAATTGCTATGACAAACGAGAGAATAGTGTGAGCACAACATTAAAAACTCTATCAAACTAGCCTCACCGTAATAGAAAAGAAAAAAAAAGGAAAAAAACTGTGACTGAAGTCGAAAAGAACATCTTGCCCTAGTACGTATGCACCCATCAAACAACAATATGTTTTTCTAACCTTGTGTAGGAAAACAATCCGATTCATCAAAAAATAACCAATACTGATCGAGATCATTCAAACCACGATTCTGATAAATAAATGCACGTTTTCTTGAAGCTTGAAACATGAAAACATCCATAGAATTGTTACCACCGTTCTGCAACATAGCACAATGAAGCACCAACCTTTCAAATTCATCAATCTTCTCTACGTAGCGAAAATTATATTTATTAGAATCGTTACTTGCACCATCTCTATTGCACTCGTAAAGCACAATTCCTTTGCTAACTTTATCGTAAATAGCGAATTCGTAGCCTAATTTCATCAAATCATCAATAATTTTCTTCCATGTAACGACGGGTGCTCGAGTGAAATTAAACTCAGACATGCATCCATTGATTGTGACCATTAAAAGCTTAGAATATTCTTCCCTGCGTAAGCCTGCCTCCATTCTGATTGACAAGAGCGGCTCTAGGGTAAACTGAAGCTCTTGCCGTAGTTCCCAAATATTTAAGGCCCAAAAATATATAAAGTACTTCTATATCATTATATAATATATGTAATTTATATTTATACAATTATTGATAAAACTATATGGAGATGGCCATGCATAGCATGGGCCCAACATGTAATTATAGAAATAATTTTTGTAATTAAGTATATTAATTACTTTGAAAAGAGATTTATTTATTTATTTATAAGATAAATTAAATGCTAATTTAATAGGTTGGTTTAATGGTATCATACGTTGGGAATTTAGAATCGCATGGATTTCCACTGTTGAAGTATCTTGAAGAGAGATGATTTGTCCCTCCAACCATTTGTGGAACAGGGATGTTAAGGAGCATGATAAAATTATGACTATTATTTATCTTCATTAGTAATTTCTTATGATTTCAAAAATAGTTTCAATCTAAACAATTAAATTATTTCCCTTCTAAGTTAAATATTTGACTTGAACATTAAATTCTTGGAATTAAACATTAATAATTCAATAAGAGCTATCTCATTTCGGAGTCAACCAATTGATTCCAAATTTAATTTTTTAAAACTGAACATCATTAATAATCCTAATATCACTATAAAACAATTTAATTAGATCTACTATCCAACAACATTATGTATTATTCTTTATTGTCAAACTTCAATAACATGGCAAAAGTTGAACTTAAAACTATTTTTCTCCAAAATTCTTGCTTAGAGATATTGTTTCTCCATATTATCAATGGAGTAAAACCATTCATTTTGTACTTCTTACAATTGATAATGTCTATTACATGTTAAGAGAACAGATTAATATTGAAATTGACAATAGGAGAATAAATGCAAACCACACAGATTGAATAGCCTTGGCCTTCGAGTTCGATCACCCTCGAACCAAGAAATGCCTCTGATGTAAGAACACAATAACAAGATAATAAGTGCTAGAAATAACAGTATATTTCTTTGTATTGCGTATTTCAATGTGTGTTATAAATGTCAGACCCCCTTTATATAGTATGGGTATCCTACTCTTGATACAATTCTATACAAGGTGAAAAATCTCATGATTTGCTAATATCTCGGCCTCTCCTTAATACGTGCTGAGATTTCCGCCATGATTTCCAAGCAACTGCGGATATTTCGGCCTTCTATTATTTGGCTCGACAAATTTTCCTTGATCTTGTTTGGTCACGATTTTGTTCGGTCCCGGGGTCTGAGCTCAATGATGTAACAGAGAACTCGATTTCGACCGTATACAGATAGTCCCCTCTTTTTTCCGAGAGAAGACGACGAGAAACGATATGAACCTCCGAACCCTACTTTGATAGATCATGACGTAAGCGATAAATGGTTATTGAAACGTCCCGTCGGTCCAATTACCACGACATTAAATGGGTGTGAGTTGTTTGTCGGCCACTACGAGTTTTGAACCGCCATTAACAAACTATAAATATCACGATTTTCATTCAAAACTTTATGTCCAAAGCTTTTTCCATCTTTGTTCTTCAAAAATCTCTTCATTCTCCAACTTTTGTACCCAAATTTCTTGAACTTTCTGCAAACCGCTAAG
Organism: Nicotiana attenuata; assembly: GCF_001879085.1. Classification (NCBI taxonomy): domain Eukaryota; kingdom Viridiplantae; phylum Streptophyta; class Magnoliopsida; order Solanales; family Solanaceae; genus Nicotiana; species Nicotiana attenuata. The sequence goes on along the minus strand of NW_017675490.1, from coordinate 1,722 downwards.
CATACCTTCTTAATCTCTTCTTCTTCATATTTGCTCTAAAATGGTAAAAACTTCTAAGACTGTCCCACAAAAGGAGTCCGCCTCTTCATCACGGCCTGCTGCCGACGAGGCTGCGGCGGAACCATGCCTTGAAGAGTTCATTCCTGGAGGGTGCGGGACCATTGCTGATTTCAAGGTCGAAAAAACTTCCTCGGTACGGGGTCGATGTGAACAGGTATCAAGATACATATGTTCGATCACCGATGGTCTTCTATCCCACATCAAAGAGGATTGCAACCGGAACGATAAGCACGTGGTGGTGCCTACGCCCGATGAAGCGATTACCACCTCGTGTAGGGTTTTTAAGTGTTTACACTTACCCGTCCCTTAGACCCAGTCATTATCGCCTTCTGCAAGAGGTACGAGGTGACCCTTGGTCAAATTCACCCCTTATTCTGGAGGATAGAGATTCTTCGTCGTTTCTTCGTAAACAAAATCGAGGGGTGTCCCTTCACCCTCGATCATCTTATGCGTCTGCACAGTTCCCGACTCTATCGAGGGGGTTTAATCAAACTTTCTCGCCGGGCCACCAGGGCCCCGTTCTCAAGTATAGATGAGGACCAGGACTGAGGGTGGATGAGTCGATTTGTTCGACCTCGGACTTGATCTTTACCGAGGACATGCAATTTCTCAAGAAATGGAACATGAAGCGTAGGTATAACTTTACCTTAAAGACTTCATTTATTGTTTCTTCCCTTCCCTCCCTTCTCATCGGTGTTTTTGTGGTGCAGTTGTGGCTCAAATGCCGGAAATGGTTCCTCGACTCAAGGAATGGGTCGACCTTGTGTCACAGAGACTGTATTCCGAGCGCACATGGCGTGAAGTGTCGAAGTGGGAGGCCCGTAATCATGGTAAGTTTCCTTTCTGATTTTATGATGTTTGATTTTCTTCTTGACTCTCGGATTCTTATTGACTATGTTTTCTTTTCTAGGTCTCTCCAAAGATGTTGGTATGAGGCCTCCATCCGGTGATGAGGATGTGCCTTCGAGTCCCCTGTTCCGAGGAAGGGTGACGAAAAGAAGAGAAAAAGGGCTCCGAGTTCTTCGAATTCGGAAAAGAAAAAACCAAAGATGAGGTCGCATAAGCCCAAGGGAAGAACCGATGCTCTACCCTCGGACTTAATCCATCGACTAAGGTACGAGTCCGAAGAAGAAGAAGAAAATCCAAGCTAGTGGCCTGCGTGCGGGCAGGTGTCGTGATAGGGGGCCCTCCGAACCCACGGGTGCTGAAACTGAACCGTCTCGACATGAGGAGGTCGATGGTGGAGTTTTAGCTGATTTCCTGAACCAGAAGGGGGTGAGGCCACTCTACCCCAAGCTAGGGGGGTCGAGAGGGAGACCGGGGCTGACATTCCTCGAGCAAGGGAAATTTCCCTGAAAGATGCACTTGGGGTGATTGACATTACCGGGTCTCCTCAGTTCTCAGATGCCATGATTCATGAGGCCGGTATGCTAGAAGGTCGTTCTTATGAGGGGCTTCAGAGGGTGACAGATATCCACACCTTCTTAGATGGATTAGAGTCTACTGCCTCAGAAGATGTCACTGGGCTCGGAGACTTGCCGGTGCCAAAGAAGCTACCATCGCCGGGAGCCAGTGGGTCTTCCTCGAGCCTAAAGCTAGTGGACCGGTTCCTGGCCCCGAGCGACTTAACCCCGTACCCGAAAACGCGGTCCGAAAGTAATT
>NW_017675489.1:56305-65981 GCF_001879085.1 Nicotiana attenuata | reverse complement strand
TACGGCGCGTAGCCCGATCCATTTAACGTCGACGGCGCTCACTGGGGGTGTGTACAGACTCCGGAGGGGCTCCTTCAGCCCAAGCGCAAAATAATCATACCATTCGCTGCGGCGTGCAGCCCGATCCATACTGAGTCTACAATATTCATGTGAGTCACGTAACAGATTCAATTAATTTCCCAATTTCCAATTTATTAAGAAGAATATACTTTAGATATTTAACTTCAGGAAAAGTGACTTAGCATTTCATAACAGTGATTAAACACAGGACTGAGATCAATGATTATACAAAACATGCTATCACAATGACATTCATCCTCTAATGATGCTACAGATCGGCACAAGGCCCCAAACACGGCAATAAGCCCAGATATATTCAATACAGGGTGCGTATCAATCGCCAATATAGAAACATTCTTGTTCGGAATGGACCAAGTCACAATCCCCAGTCATAACCAATCCCGCACCTGCCATGGGGTGCGGGTCAAGCCCTACAATAGCGTCACAATGTGATAAGCCGGGGTTTCAAACCCTCAGGCCATCATATACACCAACTACTCACATCTAACCGGCCGTAGAATGGTCCGCAATGCCTTTTCCTTTCGTATCTACCTCCTCGCGCGTCGAATCTAGTCAAAATCACCAAGAATACATAAATATAGGTTAAAGAAACATAACCCAATCAAAAATACTCGAAAAGTACTAAAATTCACGAAGTTGGTAAAACCCGAGCCCCGGGCCCACTTCTCGAAAAATTCCGAAAATCACACCAACGGATTTCTCATCTCGCCACGAGTCCGTACATATAAAGTTTACCAAAAACGGAGCTCAAATGGCCTTTCAAATCCTAAAAATTCGGTTTCAAAAACCAAGCCTTAGTTCTTCACAATTTCTATCCACTTTCATGAATTTGAGTGTTGATTCTTCCATAAAATGGTATTTTATAGTCAAGAGACTTACCTCAAATCAATACCCGTTGAAATCCCCGTCAAAATCGATCAAAAAGCTCTCAAGGCGGTGTAAAAATGATGGGTTTCGTGACTGAAATAACCCTTAAAACTATTCTGTCCGCCAAGTCTTTCCTCTATGCGATCGCAACACTACTAATGCGATCGCATATCACAATCTCAAACCTCCCAAAAATTCCTTCTATGCGATCGCATAACACCCCTTGCGATCGCAGAGCACTCCTTTCCTCTTCTACGCGATCGCACACCTAGCCACGCGACCGCACTGACCGAGCTCCCAGACCTATGCGATCGCAGAGCCCTTTACGCGATCGCATAGTGCAAAAATTTGAGCTCCCTCCAATTCTTCTATGCGATCGCAGCCCTGTGCTCGCGATCGCGAAGAGCTAATTTGCTCTGCAATTTTCTGCTGCATTTTTCAACATCAAAAATCCCCGTTAGCCATCCGAAATCACCCCGAGGCCCTCGGGACCTCAACCAAAAGCACCAACATACTCCAAAACATCATACAAACTTGTTCCATTCACCAAAACACGTCAAACAACACAAAAATCATCAAATTACCACGGATTCAAGCCTAAGTTAAACTAAAACTTCCGAAACTTGCATTTGATCTAAAACCTGACCTAAACACCTCCCAATGATCTGAAGCTTTGCACGCATATCCAAAATCACCTAACGGAGCTACTGCAACTCTCGGAATTCCATTCCGACCCTCGGATCAAAATCTCACCTACCATCCGGAATTCGCCAAAATCCAACCTTAGCCAATTCAAGCCTAATTCTACACCGGACCTCCAAATTCAATTCCGATTGCGCTCCTAAGTCACAAATCATCCCCCGAAACTAGTCGAATCATCGGAAATCCATTCCGAGCCTTCTAACTCCTAAGTCAACATTCGGTTCCAAACTAACCTTCTCATAAAGAGACTTATTGTCTCATTTCTAACCGAACTCTATCCGAATTACTTCAAATTCTCCAAACACATATAATGAAACATATAGAAGCATAAAATGGGGAAAACGGGGCGGTAACTCCCATAACAACGGGTCGGGTCGTCACATCCTCCCCAACTTAACAAACGCTCGTCCTCGAGCGTACCCAGAGTTGTTCTAGAAGCCAACCAACAGCTGAATAACTTTACCAATCATATACCCGGGGTGATCCCTCGCCACCCTATCTCGCATAGACCCGATAACACAACATAGCCGAACTTCCACAGTCCCTTTATGCCATAACCATAGAACCACGTTGCACTTTCCAAAAAAATCATACCCAAGATGAGAAATTCACATCTATACTCAGAGTAAGCCCGAACCAGCTGTAATAACCCATACTTGCACCCTCAGGTGAAAACATATGATATACCGCCTAAACCAAACACTCGGAACTATAACTTCTATTCACAGCAGTTGTCCCCAGCAACCAATTACCGGCATAGAACCTCTCACTAGCTAAAGCTTTATTCCAACACTCTCATATACTGCCAACGATGAATGAAACACGCTATAAACCGTAATCATCTCTCAGATCAACCATTCATGAAACCACTTCCCTTGACTGATATCACAACAGATTTCCGGGTCAAACCTCGATATTATCTTCCTAACAAGCTGAGATCAAATCTGTCCGTATGCATTAATGAACCCGACGATCACCTCGAATCCAACACCACTCTGGTGATATGATATCTCCATACAAGCTTAAACCACAACCTGCATAATACACGCACCCGTAAGAAACGGTCTGAACATGCTCAAATCGGGACAAACAGCTCCAACGAAAGAGCTGTACCTCAAGCTCGTCAATACCATTACAACACAAGGCTGAGACTCCGTCTCGCATCGTAGAAATATAACAGCTGAATCTACCTCGAAAGGTCATAACTCCACGTAGCCTCGCTACAATACGCGATCCTATCCCAACACTGTTACACATGAAGCGCCTCAAGACACTAGCATCCGCCACGAAGGCCCAATCAAGAACATCAATCCTTTCCAGCCATCCGCTGGTCCTTGAAATATAAACCATTCTACTAGAACATAGTCTAATGCACCTTGCCACGCAGCCTGTGGCATTTTCCGACATAGCCCATAATGCAATAGTTCAAAATCTTCCAACACTAAGAGAACCAGTCTGAATTCTAACATCACAACATAGCCTGTACATCAGAACTCCATATAACACACAAATCATCATACCTGATCCCAGTTTCCACTATGCGAATACATGCACACATTTGATACTCCTTCATTCCACGACAGATACTCGATATTTACCTGTGCTACCGAGCAAACTCGAATACCACCAGTGGACCCAACAAGAACATGCCGCACTACTGCCGAAATATAATCAGTTTAATCACATTACCTTTTTCTGAGACATATACTCTCATCAAATCACTTCCACTTAGCAATATGATTTTTCCCCAATCATCCGAAGATCATTTATCTAATCACTTAGGAGGAATCACTACACATCCCATGCTCTGCATGACATACACAGGTCTTGTTCAAATTCTTACAATACTGACACGACGGATGAGACCTGTAAACATTCATAACTACTACCGAAACAACAAGTCATTAGTTCTATACTCTTGGCAAGAACTATTACCTCATTCTGAGCCAAACAATGGTCTTAGCTCTTTAATTTTACTTCACATACTCAGATTGCACTGACCTCAAATTCAATGATCTCGTCTTACCCAGTACGAACTGTTCGGGCAATACGCCACTCCAGACATAATTATAAGTCGTATATGATGCCCCAAAGTGCCAATAGGCTACCAATCCGAACGCAATACAAAAGAAAACGAGCTCTGGAAGGAATTACCAAATCCTACGCACTAATATAGACTTTCCTTNGTTCGGGCAATAAGCCACTCCAGACATAATTATAAGTCGTATATGATGCCCCAATGTGCCAATAGGCTACCAATTCGAACGCAATACAAAAGAAAACGAGCTCTGGAAGGAATTACCAAATCCTACGCACTAATACAGACTTTCCTTGGAAAACAGGTAGCAAGGCATACAAAGATAGCGTATAGAAAAACTATACTCGATTTCCACGCTGTTGCGGCGTGCAACCCGATCCGGATAACATACCCATGGCGGCGTGCCACCCGATCCACACATAGATCTCGCATAAGGAGATACACGTCGAGCCAAATCTGCTCATTATAACAAAATACCGAATATCGATCATGAGCATGCTAAGTGCATAATGCCATCCCTGAGGGATATTTAGCGTTATAAACTACAAAACTCAAGCACAACTGAGGTGTGATATAAAGTCTGAATTTCAAGAGCCAAGTTGCTCAAGTAACATCATTCCTACGCGGATTCTTAACACATAAGCAATTACTCGAGTCATTTCACAAATCACACGGCGTAATGCAACACTACGCGAGATATCTAGCCATGAAGCATCAACCTAACTACTCCTCCATGAGGACCGCGTTACAAAAATGCACACATCTGGCCTGATATAGATCCATTATTCACATTAAGTCCATCCACCGACTTCAAGCCGATTCTGCTCACAATGAACCAGTTTGACAACCTTTCAAGGGTCCATAATAACTCCATTTTTCACATAACACACAAGAACAACCATCACAATTGGGGTAATCCTTCCCAGTTCACAACCCAATATGCCAAGTGCCCTCCAGGCATGAATTCCTCAATTTAACGACACCATCACAACCTTGATACTTGGTTTACATCTTTAATCAGTCAAGTGACTACATGTCACACTTATATAATCTTCCAGTGGGACACACTCCCACAACCTACCGCAACAATATTTGGGGCGTACTTCCAAACCACCGGTCGCACTAACGCTGAAGAGCGATCAAGAATCATTAGCCAGGACGCAAAGCCCTTCTTACAAAACACCGATCATAGGTGACGCTGAAGACAATACCAATTTACCTTAACAATCGAAACTTCTTTCCTGCTCATCCGAGCTCATGACATCTTTGTCAAAATTTTCCCTTCACTCGTGCCATTCCCGGCCCAATCTCCACGACCAGAGCTGATTCACCAGCATGCATCAAATCAGAACTAACATAGTACATAACCACCAATCCGCTAACCAATAGCAAGCTCCCCAACTTGGCTCGAAGCCATATATCACAACACACTATACTCATAACGCATATGCTCCATTGTTGTCGTAATACCATAGTGAGATTGAACTCGCTCTTTCATAAGCTTGTGGAGACTCAAATCATCTGGAATTTTAACTCTTCTGCATTTTCTTGCATTCACTCACATAACAGTTAAGCCTACCCTCCAAGCGACCAAATTTTTCACTAAGTCCCAAATTTTCAAAAAAGTTTCGGCAGAGTTTCCCTTGTAATTGGGCCTATCCACCTGCCAGAGAATCACCAAAACCATCCTAGCAACACGGCCACAACTTGACAAGCATCACAATGTATATCAACATAAATCTCAATACTACATGTATTATATTATCAAAATTGATACATGGGCATGGGTTGCACCTATTCGAATCATAACACATAGAAGATACCTTTCGATCCTCCATTATTGGGATATTCAACCGAGTAGGAACATGTTCTCTCCTTAATGTTTTCGACCTTCACGGTGTGCTCCTCGACATAGATTTCATCATAATACATTTACAGAAGCGATCTTAGCTCCCAGACTTGTCTAACTAGTATAACAAATGGTTTCCCCTCATAAGCCAATTACCCATTAGCTTTACCTTTAGTTCATGTTTTTGTATACCTTCCACTGTCATACACACTACACAGTACCAACATACTCATTACGTAGCTATCCAGCAGCCGTTCCCACAATTTGGGACAATACTGCACATATAAGTTCATAACTCCAGCTCACAAAATCAGCACCTTGGTGCTCAAGCCATAAGCAAAGGTCCGGCCTCATGTCCTCCAGACTGGCCCAACATCAACTCACGGAGATTACATCTCGCCCCCCCTCGATCGGGGAAGCACAAGCCATCAAGGCGCATATACTACTAAGCGCTCATGGGCGCATACTGACGTGTGGAAGGAATTTCAAGAGGTATATCTCAAGCTGAATCAAGTACGCACGAGAAGAATTCCAAGAAAGTGAAGTTTTCCTAAAGGTTCTGCAGCCTCTCGCGGAGAAATACAGGCGTCCCCGTATCGTTCCACGAGACTCTACTAAACTGCTCATGACTCATGAGGCCAAGTAACCTAGGCTCTGATACAAACTTGCCACGACCCCAAACCCGGTCGTGATGGCGCCCAACACTAATGCTAGGCAAGCCCGACCATTTACTCTCTCAACCCGAGCACAAAGCTCAAAAACCAATTAATCAGATGCTTAGAATCAAATATTAATACTCATAGTTGAAATACTCAATTAAAACAATGCGAAATACTGACATAAACTGTAACTCCCAAAGACCTGGGGTCATGAGTCTAGAGCCTCTAACTAATACAGAGTCAAGAATCCTCAAAATAAGTATGTTCTAAAGTACGAAAATAATAAAGGGATAAGAGAGGAGTTGGGTCCTGTGGACGTCATAGCAGCTACCTCGACCACTCCTGGAACTCTGGAAACTAGCGGCTAGCTCAACTAAGCTCCCGAAGTACCTGAATCTGCACACAAGGTGCAGGGAGTAGGGGGTGAGTACTACCAACTCAGTGAGTAATAAGCATATAAAATGTCTGAAGATAAGAAATCCACGAAATGCCACAAAGTAAAGCTAAAACTAACAGTCCAACACCTAACTACGAACCAACAGCAAAACAACTTCAAATATATCAGTCAAGTAAAATGTAAGGATGCAATGCAATGCACATGAACATGCTGTGGCGTACAGCCCGATCCATTTAACGTCGACAGCGCTCACTAGGGGTGTGTACAGACTCCGGAGGGGCTCCTTCAGCCCAAGCGCAAAATAATCATACCATTCGCTGCGGCGTGCAGCCCGATCCATACTCAGTCCACAATATGCATATGAGTCACGTAACAGATTCAATTAATTTCCCAATTTCCAATTTGTTAAGAAGAATATACTTTAGATATTTAACTTCAGGAAAAGTGACTTAGCATTTCATAACAGTGATTAAACACAGGACTGAGATCAATGATTATACAAAGCATGCTATCACAATGACATTCATCCTCTAAGGATGCTACAGATCGGCACAAGGCCCCAAACACGGCAATAAGCCTAGATATATTTCATACAGGGTGCGTATCAGTCGCCAATATAGAAACATTCTTGTTCGGGATGGACCAAGTCACAATCCCCAGTCATAACCTATCCCACACCTGCCAAGGGGTGCGAGTCACGCCCTACAATAGCGTCACAATGTGATAAGCCGGGGTTTCAAACCCTCAGGCCATCATATACACCAACTACTCACCTCTAACCGGCCGTAGAATGGTCCGCAATGCCTTTTCCTTTCGTATCGACCTCCTCGCGTGTAGAATCTAGTCAAAATCACAACGAATACATAAATATGGGTTAAAGAAACATAACCCAATCAAAAATACTCGAAAAGTACTAAAATTCACGAAGTTGGTAAAACCCGAGCCCCGGGCCCACTTCTCGAAAAATTCCGAAAATCACACCAACGGATTCCTCGTCTCGCCACGAGTCCGTACATATAAAGTTTACCGAAAACGGAGCTCAAATGGCCTTTCAAATCCTAAAAAAATTCGTTTTCAAAACCAAGCCCTAGTTCTTCACAATTTCTACCCACTTTCATGAATTTGAGCGTTGATTCTTCCATAAAATGGTGTTTTCTAGTCAAGAGACTTACTTCAAATCAATACCCGTTGAAATCCCCGTCAAAATCGATCAAAAAGCTCTCAAGGCGGTGTAAAAATGGTGGAAAAATGATGGGTTTCGACTGAAATAACCCTTAAAACTATTCTGTCCGCCCAGTCTTTCCTCTATGCGATCGCAACACAACTAATGCGATCGCATATCACAGTCTCAAACCTCCCAAAATTTCCTTCTACGCGATCGCAGAACACCCCTTGCGATCGCAGAGCACTCCTTTCCTCTTCGACGCGATCGCACACCTAGCCACGCGACCGCACTGACCAAACTCCCAGACCTATGCGATCGCAGAGCCCTTTACGCGATCGCATAGTGCAAAAATCTGATCTCCCTCCAATTCTTCTATGCGATCGCAGCCCTGTGCTCGCGATCGCGATGAGCTAATTTGCTCTGCAAATTTCTGCTGCATTTTTCAACATCAAAAATCCCCGTTAGCCATCCGAAATCACCCCGAGGCCCTCGGGACCTCAACCAAAAGTACCAACATACTCCAAGGCATCATACAAACTTGTTCCAATCACCAAAACACGTCAAACAACACAAAAATCATCAAATTACCACGGATTCAAGCCTAAGTTAAACTAAAACTTCCGAAACTTGCATTTGACCAAAAACCCGTCCTAAACACCTCCGAATGATCTGAAACTTTGCACGCATATCCAAAATCACCTAACGGAGCTACTGCAACTCTCAAAAATCCATTCCGACCCTCGGATCAAAATCTCACCTACCATCCGGAATTCACCAAAATCCAACCTTAGCCAATTCAAGCCTAATTCTACACCGGACCTCCAAATTCAATTCCGGTTGCGCTCCTAAGTCACAAATCATCCCCCGAAACTAGTCGAATCATCGGAAATCCATTCCGAGCCTTCTAACTCATTAGTCAACCTTCGGTTGACTTTTCCAAATTAACCTTCTCATAAAGAGACCTATTGTCTCATTTCTAACCGAACTCTAACCGAATTACTTCAAATTCTCCAAACATATATAATGAAACATATAGAAGCATAAAACGGGGAAAACAGGGCGGTAACTCCCGTAACGACGGGTCGGGTCGTTACATCCTCCCCAACTTAAACAAACGCTCATCCTCGAGCGTACCCAGAGTTGTTCTAGAAGCCAACCAACAGCTGAACGATATTACCAATCATATACCCGGGGTGATCCCTCGCCACCTTATCTCGCATAGACCCGATAACACAATATAGCCGAACTTCCACAGTCCCTTTAAGCCATAAACCATAGAACCACGTTGCACTTTCCCAAAAGATCATACCCAAGATCAGAAATTCATATCTATACTCAGAGTAAGCCCGAACCAGCTGTAATAACCCATACTTGCACCCTCAGGCGAAAACATATGATATACCGCCTAAACCAAACACTCGGAACTATAACTTCTATTCACAGCAGTTGTCCCCAGCAACCAATTACCAGCAGAGAACCTCTCACTAGCTAAAGCCTTATTCCAACACTCTCATATACTGCCAACGATGAATGAAACACGCTATAAACCGTAATCATCTCTCAGATCAACTATTCATGAAACCACTTCCCTTGACTGATATCACAACAGATTTCCGGGTCAAACCTCGATATTATCTTTCTAACAAGCTGAGATCAAATCTGTCCGTATGCATTAATGAACCCAACGATCACCTCGAATCCAACACCACTCTGGTGATATGATATCTCCATACAAGCCTAAACCACAACCTGCATAATACACGCACCCGTAAGAAACGGTCTGAACATGCTCAAATCGGGACAAACGGCTCCAACGAAAGAGCTGTACCTCAAGCTCGTCAATACCATTACAACACAAGGCTGAGACTCCGTCTCGCATCGTAGAAATATAACAGCTGAATCTACCTCGAAAGGTCAT
>NW_017675489.1:3166-55834 GCF_001879085.1 Nicotiana attenuata | reverse complement strand
CGAAGTACTACAACAAGCAGAGAGAGAGAGAGAGAAGCAAGCACAGCAACTACAACAGTAAATCCCAGAAAGAAATCTTCACTTTCAATCCATTTTCGACTTATGAGAACCAGAAAATCCCAAAGAAGTTCTTTAAACTTTTTTTTTTGCTAAAATCCGAGGAAAAGAGAAATTAGCTACTAATGAAACAGTAGCTAAACCATTTTAGTATTTTTAGGGTTCTGAAAAATCTGATGAGTGTGTGTGAGAATGAGTGAATGCTTTTCTTTATATAGAGTGCACAAAGATGGCATCAAAATGGAATATTCTAACCTAAATTCTGAAATGTCAGAATAGTACAGCATCTTTGACAGTTGTATGTCCTTTTTTCCAACCCAAATTCAGCAATTTTTACTAAGAATGGGGCGGTTGTACAAAGTGCTAGAACCTTCTGATTTTAGCCTTATGTGAAACCCCATTTTACCCCTTCAATTACTAAATATTTCAGTTCTAACAGTCCTGACCTAAATTCTGATTCTATACAGCCTTAAGGTATTACCCTTTACTTCTGAAATTAACCTAATGTTCAAGGTATCTAGGTTTTAATTCTAGCCATTTAAACCTAATTGACAAGTTTTACCTAACTATCCCTATGCAAACACTGAATTTCAAACTTGTAGCTAAACAGTAACTTAAACAAAAAAAATAGAATGCTTTTGCAAAAAAAAAAAAAAAACCTAGAATTCAACTTAATTATTTTGCCATTTAAACAGATTAATCAACTAAGGCTAAGGTTAACTAGTCAGAGATCGACCAAGTAGGTCGTTAATTAAACTCCTAAAACTATTCTAGTCAACTTCAAACCAAACACTTAATATCAAACAAACAATTATAAAAGAGAAACAACTTAACAGAATAATAAATTTTATCGGAACCCTAAAAAGATTAGACCTTGCGAGAATGCACGGGAGAAAATATTATTAATTAATTATGAAAATGATACAATGAGCCTTATTTATATATAATACATGTCCTACTCCTAATACATATGGGATTAGGGTTATTTACTACTATTTAACTATCAAACTAACACTCCCCCTCAAGATGGTGCATATAAATCATATGTACCGAGCTTGTTACCTATATAACTAATATGAGGACCAGCGAGGGACTTGGTGAAAATATCAGCAAGCTGATCATTCGACTTCACAAATTTTGTAGCAATATCTCCCGAGAGTATCTTTTGTCTAACAAAGTGACCGTCAATCTCGATGTATTTAGTTCTCTTATGGAACATTGGATTGACACAATACGAAGAGCAGCTTGATTATCACACACAAGTCCCATCTGACTAATCTCATCAAATTTCAACTCCTTGAGCAACTGTTTGATCCAAATTAGCTCACATGTCGCCATAGCCATTGCTCGATATTCTGCTTCTGCACTAGACCGAGAAACCACATTATGTTTCTTGCTCTTCCAAGACACCAAATTTCCTCCTACTAAGACACAATATCAAGACGTAGAACGTCTATCAGAAGGTGATCCTGCCCAATCAGCATCTGAGTATATAGCGATCTGCTCATGGCCTCGATCCTCAAACAATAAGCCTTTGCTTGGAGCTGATTTAATATACCGAAGAATGCGGACAACTGCATCCCAATGACTATCACAGGGAGAATCCATAAGCTGACTCACAATACTCACAAGAAAGGAAATATCAGGTCTAGTCACTGTGAGGTAATTTGATTTACCAACCAACCGCCTATATCTTGTAGGATCGCTAAGAGGCTCCCCATGTCCTGGCAGAAGTTTAGAATTCGGATCCATCGGAGTGTCAACAGGTCTACAACCTGTCAGTCCTGTCTCCTCAAGAATATCTAAGGCATACTTCTGTTGTGAGATCCGAATACCTGAGATAGACTAAGCGACTGCAATACCCAGAAAATACTTTAATCTACCCAGATCCTTTGTCTGAAAGTGCTGAAAGAGATGTTGCTTCAACTTACTAATACCATCCTAATCATTGCCGATAATAACAATATCGTAAACATAAATGACCAGATAAATATAGAGATTTGAAGCAGAATGTCGATAAAATACAGAGTGATCAGCTTCACTACGAGTCATGCCAAACTCCTGAATAACTGTGCTGAACTTATCAAACCAGGCTCGAGGAGACTGCTTTAGACCATAGAGGGACCGGCGCAACCGACATACAAGGCCACTAGACTCCCCCTGAGCAACAAAACTAGGTGGTTGCTCCATATAAACCTCATCCTCAAGGTCACCGTGAAGAAAAGTACTCTTAATGTCCAACTGATATAGAGCCAATGGGGAACAGCAGCCATGGATAGAAAAAGGTGGACTGATGTAATTTTAGCCACGGGAGTGAAAGTATCACTGTAATCGAGACCAAATATCTGAGTATATCCTTTGGCAACAAGACGAGCCATAAGTCGATCAACCTGGCCATCTGGACCAACTTTGACTGCATACACCCAACGACAACCAACAGTCGATTTACCCGAAGGAAGAGGAACAAGCTCCCAAGTACCACTCGTATGTAAAGCAGACATCTCGTCAATCATAGCCTGTCGCCATCCGAGATGAGGCAGTGCTTCACCTGTAGACTTAGGGATGGAAACAGAGGACAAAGATGACACAAATGCACAATGGGATGGTGAGAGACGATGGTAACTTAAACCGACATAATGAGGATTAGGATTAAGTGTGGACCATATACCATTTCGTAGTGCAATTGGTTGATTAAGAGGAGACAAGTCCGCAGTATTAGCAGGGTCAGGTGCAGGAAGTGAATCAATTGAGCCTGATGCTAGGTGCGGACGACGATGATAAGTCAGAGTGGTGGAGCTGTAGAAGGTTGAACTGGACTAGGTGGTGGCACTGGACTCGGTGGTGGCACTGGAGCTGCAACTGGAACTGTAGGTGGTGGAGCTATGGAGGAAGATAAATGAGAGATAGGGACTGAATCTCAAAAAGAAGGAACTGGTAGCACCTCAAAAATATCTGAGTGATTAACTGGACCTGTGAAGTATGATTGGGTTTCAAAGAAGGTAACATCAGCAGACAGAAGAAATCGTTGAAGGTCAGGAGAATAACATTGATATCCCTTTTGCGTTCTCGAGTAACCCAGAAATATGCACGTAAGAGCACGAGGAGCCAACTTATCTTTTCCTGGAGTAAGGTCATGAACAAAGCACGTACTCCAATGACACAGGGTGGAAAAGAGAACAAAGGTAAGTTGGAAAATAGGACAGAGAATGGAACTTGATTTTGGATAGCTAAAGATGGCATACGATTAATAAGATAACAAGATGTAAGAACTGCATCTCCCCAAAAATGCAGTGAAACATGAGATTGTATGAGTAGGGTACGAGCAGTTTCAATAAGATGTCTATTCTTTCTTTCAGCTATCCCATTTTTTGGGATGTGTACGGACAAGATGTTTGATGAATAATCCCATGGGAGTTCATAAACTGCTGAAATGGGGAAGACAAATACTCTAGGGCATTATCACTACGAAATGTGCGGATAGAAACCCCAAATTGATTTTGAATTTCAGCGTGGAAGGTCTGGAAAATAGAAAATAACTCAGATCGATTTTTCATCAAAAATATCCAAGTGCACCTGGAATAATCATCAATGAAACTAACAAAGTAGCGGAATCCCAAGGTAGAACTGACCCGACTAGGACCCTAAACATCTGAATGGACTAAAGTAAAAGGTGACTCTACTCGATTATCAAGACGCCGCAGGAAATGGGAGCGGGTATGCTTACCGAGCTGACATGACTCGCAGTCTAGAGTGGACAAGTGAGATAAGCCAGGTACCATTTTCTGAATTTTTGACAAATTGGGATGTCCTAACCATTTATGCAATAAATCTAGTGAATCAGTAACGGGACAATTTATTGGAGGAAGACAAGATGCGAGTCCATGTGATTTTGCATGGATAAGGTAATAAAGTCCATCTGATTCACGTCCGATACCAATGATCTGCCCTGTACTGCGTTCCTGTATGAAAACAAGGTCATCAAGAAATAAAAAAATAGATTTAAGTAATTTGGCTAAGCGACTAACAGCTATGAGATTAAAAGGACTACCAGGAACATAAAGAACAGAGTCTAAAGGTAAGGAAGGAAGTGGACTTTCTTGACCTATTGCAGTTGCCATGGCTTGAGACCCATTGGCCGTTGTGACTGTTGAAGAGATTGAGAATATGAAATACTAGTGAAAAAAGATTTGTTACCAGAAATATGATCAGATGCACCTGAATCAATGACCCAAGACTCAGAAGGTGAAGATTGGGAGACACAAGTCATGCTACTATTTGTTGGAACAACGGAGGCTAATCCTGAAGATGTATATTTACGTGCTTTGTATCGAAGGAACTCAATATAATCCGGTAAAGAAACCATCTGGATTGGATTCAATGCATTGGATCCAACGGATTTTGATTTAAAGGCTTCCGATACGAATGCCATTATAATATCGTGCCGGAAAAAGCAGAAATTTTCTGGGGATCACTGTTCACGCCGAAAAAATCACTGTAGCTCGTCGGAAAATTCCAAAGTTGTCGGAATATGTTGGAAATAGTACCAATGGACTCGGAATTGCAAGAAGATGACAATGTCCAAAAGAAGCGTTTCCAAATTCTGGCCGGAACAGCCCTCACGCGCCGACGCGTGGGACGGACGCGCCGCCGGCGACAGATCTCCGGCAGACACGTGGATGGTCTTTTTCAGGTGACTTTTTCTGTGGTGTTGTCGGCTATCCCTTGGGAACCTTTTGGTGTTGTTAGATGTCGCACAACACTGATAATTAGTGACTTTGATGCAAATAGTCACTTAGGTCACTGGAAAATTGCACGGTGACTGAGTTCTTTCTTCCCGGATGTTGCTGGAATGACACACAACGATCTCTTCTCACCAAAGCTCTAATACCATGTGAGAATGCACGGGAGAAAATATTATTGATTAATTATGACAATGATACAATGAGCCTTATTTATATATAATACATGTCCTACTCCTAATACATATGTGAGTAGGGTTATTTACTACTATATAACTATCAAACTAACAGACCTAATTAACCTAACTTACACAAATTGAAAATAAACTTCTAATGATGAAATTTAAACATGCTTTAATTAACCTAATAAATAGATGTAAATAACAAGCTAAACAGTCATGAAAAAGAAAAGAGAAAACCTAAAGTTGCAACTAACTAAAACATGCGACTAAAAGAAGAAAGGAGATGAAAGACATAAACAAAAGAAGAAAGGGAAAAGAATGGAAAAGGAATTACCAAAAACCTGCTTCAAATTTGAACCAGTTAAGAACTCGGACAGGTTTCAGCGGGATAAAATGAACTTGGACGACCATTAATCGACTGTTCTCAACAAGATTAGTCGACTAATGGAAGTCTTGGGTTCAAACGACCCAGAAATCGACCAAGAACAAAAGGGGAAAAATAGGGTTTCTAGGGACTTAGATCTAAGATTCGAAGGGTTGGGAACTGATTCGAAGGGAGATATGGTGGTATTTGGAAAAGGGGGTGAAGACGGTTAAGGGGTGTTAATTTGGGGTTGTTTGGAGGTGGTCTGCCACCGTGAGGCGATTTCCGGTCGGCAGACCACGGCGGAGACGGCGGGGGTTAAAGGGGTGGCTAGGGTTTCTTGTGTGAGAGTATAGAGACAAATGAGAGAGGGGTCTATGGGGGGGTCTCTGATTTCGGACAGTTATATCTAATATAGGGATTACGTTTCGAGCCATTGGATCAAAAGAATCCAACGGCTGTGATGAAAGTGGGGGAAACGGGATCGTTTAGGGGCTAAGGGGATTGGACCGGGTAGCCAGGTCTTTGGGGCCTGGGTTTGGACGGGATTTTAAAAATTATTTGGGCTGGAGTATAGACAGATTTGGGTATCAAAATTTGGCCCAATTTCAAGACCAAATTAATCCCTTTTTCCAATTTCTTTTCTCTTTGTTTTCCTTTTCCTTTCTTTAATTAATAAAAATCCTAAATTAAATCCTAAATTAATCTAATTTATAAAATTAAACTAATTATCTATTTATAATATTTACAAAAATTAGTTAATCCTAAATTGAAGAAGAGAAAATTACTAATTTAGCATTAAAGGATAAAAATATAAAATGAATGATATTTTTTGTGATTTTCATTTTAATAATGCAATTAATTAACTAATTAATCCTAAAATATGAACACAAAAATATAATTAACAGGTCGTTTTGAGCCCTAGCGCGCCGTTCAGCAGTTCGAGGCCATGAGCAGCTTCAATTCAGGCATTATGACTTGTACGCGTGGTCGGAATTAAATTTCGGGAAGTTCGGAGTTGACTTGGTGATAAAATTTCTCATTTTGGAAGCTTTAAGTTGAGAGAATTGACTAGGATTGGATTTCAGAATAAACGACATCGGAATCGGGATCTGAAGGTTCCAGTAGGTCCGTATGATGATTTCGGACTGGGCGTATGCCCGGATCAGGTTTTGGGTACCCGGGAGCGTTTTGGCGCCTATTCTGGAAGTTAGCATTTTTGAAGAAATTTCATAAGTTTGGGTTAAAGTGCATTTCGGTGTTATCGATATCCGTTTGGGATTCCGAGTCTGGGATTAGCTCTGTATGGTGATTCTGGAGTTGAGAGCGCGATCGGAAGTGAATTCAGATGTCCGTGGAGCATTTTGGAGCCATTTGGCTAAGGATAGAAATTTGAAGGTTTTCGAGAGGTTTGACCGGAGGTGGACTTTTTGATATCGAGGTCAGACTCCGATTCCGAAAGTTGGAGTAGGTCCGTAATGTCGAATGTGACTTGTGCGCAAAATTTAAAGTCTATCGGACGTGATTTGATCGGTTTAAACATCAAAAGTAGAAGTTCGAAATTCTAAAGTTCATAAAGTTTGGATTGGAGGTCGATTCGTGGTTTAAGCTGTTTGATATGATTTGAGGGCTCGAGCAAGTCCGTAATGTGTTTTGGGACTGGTTGGTATGGTTGGTTGGGGTCCCGGGGGCCTCGGGTGGATTCCGGGTGGTTAACGGATCGAAAATGGAATTTTTGAAAGGCTGAAGCTGTTGGATGCTGGTATAACAGCACCTGCGAGACTTAGGCCGCAAGTGCGGAGCCGCAGAAGTGGCCAGAGGAGCCGCAGATGCGGTTTTGGACCAAAAGTGAAGGGACCGCATATGCGGTCATGCAGCCGCAGAAGCGGGACCGCACCTACGGCGGTCGAGTCGCAGAAGCGGAAAAGAGGGCCTGGTGAGAGAACCGCAGGAGCGGTAGAAGTGCCACACATGCGGAACCGCAGAAGCGGTCAAGGGACCGCAGGTGCGCAAGTGCTGGAGGCGGGATGGTTCTTTTAAAATCGGGATTTGGCCATTTTCTCTCATATTTTCTTGTCTTGGGCGATTCTTGGAGAGTTTCAAGAGGGGATTTTCATCATCAAAGATAAGGTAAGCTAATCGCACCTATCTTGAGTTAAATATATCGATTATGTATGAATTTTAGCATGTAAATTGGTAGAAGTTTGGGGGTTTGAGGAAAACCTAGAAAATTGATATTCTTGGAATTTGACCATGATTTTGGGTATGAAATTGAGAGTAAATTTTATATTTGAGTTCGAGGGGTTATGGGTAAGCTTAATCTTCGAAATTTTTCGGAATCTGGGCACGTGGGCCCAAGGGCGATTTTGTCAACTTTTCAATCGGGGTTAGGTAATATTATAAATTGGATTAATATGAGTAGTTTATCGTATATTAATGGATTTGCATAATCGTTGGCTAGTTTAGGAGCATTTAACATCGATTCAAGTCTTTGGAAGATCGTGGAATGCCGGTTATGGATCTTCGGAGCGAGGTGAGTCTCCTTTCTAACCTTGTAAGAGGGAATTGTCCCCATAGGTGAAATAATTGGTTATGTGCTCCTATTTATGGGGGGCTACGTACGCACGAGGTGACGAGAGTCCGTGCGTAGCTACTAATATGTGTAAGTCCGGGTAGTGTAGGACCCAAAAGCATGCTATACTTGGAATAATTGTAATCTTATTGACAGTTGAATTTCTTAAATCCTATCGAATTGGTGAATGAATTTCTAAGAGGATTAAACTTTATTTTCTTAAATCATTAAAAGAGAATTGGCTTCTAATGGGATAAATGTTCCCCGTAAAATTCTTTATTTGCTATTTGAGCATGTATTTCTATGTGTACCTGCGTCGCATGTATGGTACGCGAGCAGGGTGATTGTTTATTTAAATTCGACCGCGTCGCATGTATAATTCGCGAGCGGGGTAGTAGATGCATCTATGGTTCGGGCTGCTCGACCCTTGGCAGTGCACATGTTAAATTTACGTTGGATCGGGCCGTACGACCTCGACATGAGTTGCGCATGCTTGTATTGCTTGCCTTGAGATTTATTGATATTGCAATCTGCTCTCCCAACTTGAGATAATCGTTAATTAATGGATTATGAATCCGGAGACTTTAAATAAAAAGGAACTTTCACCTATTTAGTGACTTATTTGAATCTACTGTTGTTCTTAATAAATCCGTGAGTCATCGCATTAATAATATTATTACTGGACCTTTAGTAAGTGTCGAAGTTGCCATCTCGTCTCTACTTCTTCGAGATTAGGCGGGATACTTACTGAGTACACGTTATTTTCGTACTCATGCTACACTTGCTGTGCATTTTGTTGCACAGGTACAGGTACTTCTACTGGCCTACTGGGCGTTGCGGTATGGGTGACATGGAGACTAGGTGAGCTGTATTTCCTCGACGCGACCCGCAGCTAGTATAGTCTCTCTCAAAATTTTATTAATTTTCTGTCCAATTTGTATTCCGGACAGCTGTTGTACTTTAATCGATTTCTTAGAAATTGCTCATGCACTTATGACACCGGGTTCTGGGATGGTTATGAAGTATTTTGTATTAGCTGTTTATCATTTAAATTTGACTTGAGACGATTATCTTTTTAATTTGTAAATTTGAAGGAAAATCCTAGATTTCAAAAGTATTAAAATGAGAATTTGATTAAGTACTTTGGTTGGCTTGCCTGACAGTGGTGTCCGGCGCCATCACGACCCTTAGTGAATTTTGGGTCGTGACAATCGTACTTAGATGTACAATAGGAAATGTCCTAATCGGCAGGGATTACGGGAGGATTTTCTAGAAGGGGTTGATGACTTTATTAGACATGCAATGTCACTTTCATCATACCAAATTGAAGGAGTAATTAGGTGCTCTTGTATCAAGTGCGAATGTGTGAAGTTTAAAATTCGGAGGAAGTTAAGCTTCATCTTTATAGGAAGGGGTTTATAGAGAATTACTTTGTGTGGACTAATCATGGAGAGATCGACGGTAGCCGTGGGTGAGCCCAATGAAAATGTTGAACAAACTCCTAATGAGGATATACGCACTTTGGAAGATCAAATGAAAATATTGGTTGAGGCTCACTATGCCCACCAGCTTGAGAGTGTGGAAAGAAGTCAACAAGAGTCCGATTTCGAGGAAGATAGTTAGCTTATTTTGAGGAATCAAGAATTGAACATCCGCCAACCGACTCCTTGCTCGTTAGTGATGCCAAGAAAAATATGGAATTAGAGTCAACCGGTGAAATTGAAAATATGGTTGAGATTGACTCTAGTCCGGGGGAAAAAGAGGATGTCAAAATCTGGGAAGAATTGCAATTTGGAGGGTTGATGTCACATTCCAAGCATTTTTCAACATTGGAATCGTGTGGTGATATGGGAATTGAACTACACGAGTCAATGAGGGATTGCGAGGAGGAAAGACAAAGGCCATACATCTTACAATTTTTTGGAACAAGAAGGCAAAATGACATTCCTCATATGAAAGCCAAGGAATACAAAATGAAGAAATTAAAGTTTGGCTTGATCATCAACTTACCAGACCACAAGACCCAAAATTCCCTCTTCTCTCACACACTACTGCTCCTTACACTGATCTCACTCAAATTTCTCAAGCACAAGACCACACAGGTAACTTGGCTCCCTCCTCTCTTTTGCTCCTCTGTTCTTTTTCTTCTTCTTCAATTGGGAAGCCCATTTTGCTACAGTTCCATTTTCCATCTTTTTTTTCTTTCTTTCTATTTTTTGTTTAATCATTATTAGTTTTAGGAAGTGAGGGAACTTGATTGAGAGTCGGTCTGTGTGTGCCACTAATGAAGAAGAACAAATTGTTGTGAAATCAAAGAACCCAAAATTGTGTGAAAAGGCATAAAATTCTCACTGCTTGTGATGTGTTTGACAATCGTCCAAAAGAAATTTGTGTGCTAAGTACCACAAAATCAGTCTTAATAGAGTCATAGGATCTTGTATTGCACCAATTTAGAAGTTTTGAGTATAAATTAGGTGCCAAAATTAGGGTTAAGAAATTAAAAAAAAAAGTTGAAAAATTCTGGGAGTTAGAACCCTTAGACGACAACCGCGAAAGCGGTAAAGGTGCCCAGACGCGGCCTCCCACCTGCATTGACTGTTCTGCAGGTGCGATATTTGGCATGTTGAGCAAAACCGCAGAAGGGCAATGCGAGGATGCACATGCGTTTGTCTTTCCGCAGGTGCGGAAACTGGGCAGATTTCCAAATTCCAGTAGCTTTTTAATTGGAGCCTCCCGGGCCCGTTCAACCTGATTCGTTGGCTTAATTGCATTGTTTTAAATTGCTTAACATGACTCTACTGCCCGACTAACATTGTTTTGATTTTGTAAAGTTACTTTGAGCTAAAATAGACCAAAACATGAACGAAAATGCTCCGCTACATCATGAAATTGAGGAGGAGGCTGATGAACCATTTGATAACTCACGCTTCATGTCGGCTGATTGTCAATGCCGATATTATGACAACCTCGTCACCAAAAAGATAGTGCTTGAAAAAGGGATCGCCTAGGATAAATGGGCCGAGCGGCTCCTAGAATTCTATGCCCGTCTCCAAGCCTCCGGATGGTCATGTTTCATTCCTACTTCGTGCAAAGCCAATGAGGAGTGGGTATGTGAATTCTACGCAAATCTTAAGTGCACAAACTTCGACGACTTACAACTCATCATTAGAGAGGTTTCGGATGTAGCAGATTAATGATGTACTCGGGATTCCTCACTATCCATTTGAGCCAGTGCGAGAAAAGGATCAGTGCACAACGGAGAATGGCTTGTCTCTAAACTCTACCCCGCAAGCATGAGAGCAAAATGGGGAAACAAGAGAAAGGGTTTGAAGTTAGTTGACTTTACAGCTGAAGCAAAAATATGGCTCTACATCATCTACAACAGGGTGTCACCTTGTGGAAATGTTTCAGATGTCTCCTACACCAGAGCCTTGATCATTGCATGTATTCTAGACGGCATTCCTGTGAATGTTGGTTACTATATCCTAAGGGAGCTGAGAGAGTATTTGTTGGAAGACGATGCAGGGTTGATGTTTCCTTCACTGATCACAGAGTTGTGTAGGCGGGCAGAGGTTGAGGTGCGTAGCACCGATCATTGGTTGCCAACCGATAAAACCTTTCATCCATTGAGAGTAACGGGTGAGGGGAGTGCAGTAAAAAGCAAGAAAAGGAAAGACACCACTACTGTTTCCGATCCAGAGTCATCTCACAGGCAGCTGCACCTGAGGGACCATTTGGGGTGCTAAACTCCCAGTTGGCATCCATCCGGGAGTTAGTGTCACAGCTCCCTAGTGGGCCCTCATCCTCCCAGTCTGGGCCTGAGTACTTCTCTAGGGAAGACATGAGGAGCTACTTAGATGCACAGAAAAGACAGTCAGAGTCTCAAGAGAAGATAGCAACATTAGTTGGCAGACTCGAGACAGCCTATGGCAACTTCGCTAAAGCGCATGTAGATCTTCAGTCAGACTTCCAGAAGGAGAAGGTGAAGAACAAGAAGAAGGGCAAATTTATGATCAAGATGTGGAGAGGCATAAAGGCCATCTTCAAATGGGGGCAGCCGGACAGGAAGATACCAGTTGCGGAAGATGATGATAGCGGAGAGTATTCTTTCTTGTCAAACGCTGTTGGTGATGATGATGATGAGACTGATGATGATGAGGCTGTGAGTTCTGCATAGCAGTGATTACCCTCCTCCCGCAATCTGCTAGTCTGATGCAGACCTCAAAGAGACCCTCAAAGTACTTATATTTTTATTTGAAATTGTGCAGTGAGGACACTGCAATGTTGTTTGTTAGGGGTGGCTTTAGGGAGCACATTTTGTTTATACATTGCTGCCTTGACTTGTGCCCTTGCCCGGCTTGTTCTGTCGTATGAATATTTTGTGCCCTTGCCCGGCTTGTTTTGATATTGCTTATCATGTGCTCTTGCCGAGCATAGTTGTGAGTAGTTATACATGTGCAGATTAGTCACTTATGTTGTTTTAGTTTATATTTTTTTTCTTTCTTTCTTCCTTTATTTATTCTTTAGTAGTTTTTCTTAATTATTTTCTTTAGTAGTTTCACTATTTTATTTTTATTTCATTAGTAGTATTTCCTTGGATTTTCTTTATGCTACGGTTCTTTCCCGAGGAACATTTTTGTGTTGAACCGGGTGACTTTTCTCTATGATGGGTGGCGTGACGACTTTCTTAAGGGAATTAGTCTAATTTTGTTATGTGGAGACTTTTGGATTATTTGGTACTAATAGAATTAGTCTCTTGTATGTGAAATGTGAATTAAGAATACCCCTCCGAATTTTGGTTTCAAATTGAAAAAGTAAGTGCATGGGAAGGAATAATTTTTGTGATAACTTTTCGGCTCTTTTAGTGACTCTTTGCACACTAGTTGGCATGATATTGCTCTAAATACTCTTATAAAAAACAAAAAGTGAAAATGATCCGTCTTGACTAGTTCATGTGCCATGTGTGTTAGTTTTTGTTAGAAATAATTCTTGTGTTTACTTATATCATCTAGAAATTGCCCGGTTGGTCTTTCAATGCTAATGATAGTTATGTTTGGTTGGAGGGATGACCTTAGGCATTCTTTGCGATCTTTGAAAAACCTCTTTAGTCTTTCGAGCCTACCAGTGCATAAATATTATCACTAGCTTACCCCATTTGAGCCTTTAACCTTTTCTTTGGCCACCTCATTACAAACTTTTACCCTTTTGTGAAATAATTCTATTTTTTGAACCCGTCCCTCCTTGAATATTGAGAATGAGGCTAAATGCCTAAGTTGGGGGTGTTGGTGTCAAAGTGGAAATTGGTAAGGTTGTACATTGAGGTATAATTACTCAAGCTCCAAAAGGAAATAGTTATACAATATATATATATATATGTGTGTGTGTGTGTGTGTGTGTGTGTGTGTGTGTGTGTGTATAAATTTGGAGTCTTGAGAAAATTAGAGAGGAACTTCAAGGTGGTTCTATGTTGGTAACTAGATGCCAATAAAGGCTATGTGATTTAAAAAAAGAAGCAAAATACAAAAAGAAACACAAATGTGAGTGGTGTACAAGGAAGGTGTAGTCACTTGTATCCCAAATTCTTATCCTACCCTTTCCTAAACCTACATTAAAAGCTTAAAAAGTCCTTATGGGATCTCCAACCGAATGTTCTTAAATAGGCGGCGAATTAAAATAAGGGCAAGCTTATGGAATGATATTTTGTAACACTTGAAATTCTTTGTACTCAAGCTCCAAAAGGAAATAGTTATACAATATATATATATATATGTGTGTGTGTGTGTGTGTGTGTGTGTGTGTGTGTGTGTGTATAAATTTGGAGTCTTGAGAAAATTAGAGAGGAACTTCAAGGTGGTTCTATGTTGGTAACTAGATGCCAATAAAGGCTATGTGATTTAAAAAAAGAAGCAAAATACAAAAAGAAACACAAATGTGAGTGGTGTACAAGGAAGGTGTAGTCACTTGTATCCCAAATTCTTATCCTACCCTTTCCTAAACCTACATTAAAAGCTTAAAAAGTCCTTATGGGATCTCCAACCAAATGTTCTTAAATAGGCGGCGAATTAAAATAAGGGCAAGCTTATGGCATGATATTTTGTAACACTTGAAATTCTTTGTTGAGAGTGAGCGTCTTTGTGCATTTGTCCCTTGTGTTATTATTGTAAATATGGTGATTTTTGGACTTTCTTTCTTGTGAGGGCACACGAATTAGGATGAATTAGTAACATTGTTGTATCCGGAAATGAATAAATGGAGCATACGTAGTAGAATAGTGGTTTTGAGTCACTTCTTGAGGCTTTTTGTTGCCACTTGATTACTTTGAAAATCCTTTGCATTTCTTGAAAGTGTTTTTAAATGAGGGAGTTATTTGGTTAAGATTTGCGTGATTGAGCTTAATTATTAGTACCAGCCAAATCCATAAGTATAGTGCTTAATGTGGAGAATGTGATTTGTAAATGATAGCAATACTACTTGTGCTTTAAATGTTAGAGCCTCATTGAAGTGTTGGTTTTGATTTGCTTGAGGACAAGCAAAAGCTTTAAGTTGGGTGTGTTGATGAGTGGTGATTTTACCACTCATTCTAGTTTCTTTCTTTAGTTTTTATGTCCTTTAACTATAATATAAGGTCATTTATGGTGTGTGTTGTTAGATTTTTTCAGGCAAATGATGCCAAGAAGTGATTTGAACTCAATTGAAGTGGAACTGAGCAAAAAAAAAAAATGGTGAAACAATGCAAAACTCTCCAGGGAATCCGCATCTGTGGAAGATTGGTCATAGAAGCGACCTCACGTCTGCGAGAAACGGACCACATCTGCGGTGCTGAGACACTTTGCCTGGTACCGCTTTTGCGAGTGAAGAACCGCTTCTGCGATTGCGCTTCTGCGATTGAGGGACTGTATCTGCGGAGCCAGAAGTCCCTTCATGTTTTCGCTTCTGCGGAGCCGCACCTGCGATGATTGTTCCGCAGGTGCGAAAAACGGGCATCAGAACTAGACTGGAATGACCTTTCACATTTTCTCAATTCAAAACCCACAAATACACGACCTAGCAGATCTTTGGCATATCTTTTGGCTTATTTTCAGTCTTAGGACTAGAGAGAACAAGGTTGGAAGCTAGGGTTTATGCACTTACACTTGGGTTTTGAAGATTTGAAGATTGTGTTTAAGAATTTCTTACTCCTTTATACCCGTTTCTTCATTTCCTTGCTTTGTAATGAACATTTAAGTGTGTACTATTTTATTCAACATTTGAATCTTGTTTATGGAAATAATTATATTTAATGTGTGGATTAAATACCTTGTTGTGCTTATGTATTGAATGATTTTTTATCTTTTATGATGTGAGTTATTGTTACTTTAATTATTCTTGTTCTTTAATGTTTCCAAAGGGATTAGATAACTCTAGGACTCGCCCATTAACTTCGAATTAATTTTGGGAAAGATTATTTGGGGTTGGGAAAGATTAATTAACATGAACTTGAGGCTTTAACCCTCATTTTATAGATTCTACCTAGGGATAGGATCGAACTACTTGTAGCCATATCCGGGTATGCTTAATCTCTTAATTAATTTAGGGATAATCCAATTGGGAAGTCTTGTTAGTCTTTGGAAGAAGCTAATATAGAACTATTACCCGTGGCTAATTAACATAAACTCGCTCATATTTGTAAAATCGTGAAATACATTGGATCGTTACTTTAGTGTAATTCCCGATGCATCCATACTTGTAGCCATTGATCATTTTACTTGCTTTCTAGGTTAGTTTACATTTCCGCATTTAGGTATAAATACTTTCTTAAAACAATTCTAAGTGTTTGGCATTGCATAACAAGTGATAACTCTCTTACATTCCTAATAGCCTACATATTGTTCTCTGTGTGATTCGACCCTGACTCATAGAAGGGTAAATTATATTGCATGCGACCATGTCCTTTTACTTTTTAGTAGTGGATTTAAACGTCATCAGCAGTTTCCCCCATACAATGTTAGGCAAGATACTTACCTCAAAGAAGCTAGACTGATACTCAAACATGACCTGCTCGAGTGAAACAACCTCCGGGCAGCTAAAATTTAGCCAATATAACTTCAAATCATAAATAAAACTCATAGGAAACATTTTCGGATAATAAAGCTTCAAGCTTTAACAAAAACTAAAAAGTCAACCCCTGCGTCCGCACCTCGGAACCCTATAAAATTTACAAAACCCAAATACCCATTCCGGTACGAGTTCAGCCATACAAAAATTATCAATTTCCGACATTAATTCGTCCTTCAAATCATCATTTTACAGTTTGAAAGATTTTACAAATGTTCCCCAATTTCCCAACTTAATTCACTAATTAAATGATGAAAATAGCAATGGATTCATGAAATATGATAAGATTCGGGTAGAGTACACTTACCCCCAATGAATTGCTTGAACACCCCACGAAAAATCTCCCAAAGCCAAGGTCTACAACTCCCAAAATGATAAATATGGTTAACCCTCGGAATAGAGTTCTTATATTCTGCCCAGTAAAATATACATCGCTACCGCGGAATGTACATCGCGATTGCGGAGAACAATACCTTCAGTTATCCTAAAACGTGCTTCGTGAACTCGTGAGCAGAGTTGCGAACGCGACACTCAATCTACTAGCAAACATCGCGAGCGCGTCCTCAACCACCGGAACGCGGAGAGCAATCTCCTGATGACCTTCCCAACTTCCTTCAACGCGATCGCGTATACAACAGTGCGAACACGAATACAACAAATCCTCGAAGCATCGTGAACGTGGTCTTTTCTTCGCGACCGCGTACAGCAAAAGTGACATAATCCACAGACCACCACGCGAAGGCGAATCCCTCATCGCGATCGCATTGAAGAACACCGGGTGACATAATTTTGTAGTCCAAAATAGAAGGAAATGGCCCGTAGCACCCTCGGAACACACCCGAGGACCCCGAGACCACTCGGACCTACTCGAGGCATCAAATCGAATCAAACTACGTAGAAACTATCAATCGCACCTCAAATCGAACTTAATGAACTTACGAACTCTCAACTTCTAAGACTCGTGCTGAAACATATCAAATCAACCAGAATGACGTCGAATTTCGCATGCAAGTTTCAAATGAGACAACAGAGCTATACCAACTCCCAGATTCGAATTCTGAACCCGATATCAACAAAGTCAACTCCCGGTCAAACCTCTCAACCTTCAGAACCTCCAACTTTAAATTTTTCACCAAAATGTGCCCAAACTTTCTAGAAATATCAAAATGTGAATCCGGGAATATGCCCAAGTCCAAAATAACAATCCGGACCAAATGGAACTATAAAACCTCCGATCCGGGGTCAAAATCACAAATGTCAAACTTGGTCAACTCTTCCAACTTAAAGCTTCGTAGTTGAGACTCAATCTTCCAAATTAATTCTGAATAGCCTGAAAACCAAAAACAATGATTCATGCAAGTCATAATACATCATATGATACAGCTCGAGACTTCAAATAGCTAAACGGAATGCAATTGCTCAAAATGACCGGCTAGGTCGTTACATCTCCCCTGCTTAAACATACGTTCGTCCTCGAAGGTGCCAAGAGTCGTTCCAAAGCCATCAAATCATTGTGTAACCTTACCATGCACATACCCGGGGGTGACCCCACATCACCCAAACCTTGAAGGCCCGACCACACAACATAAATGAAGATTATTATGTTAACCTTAGTCCATAAACCACGGGAACTCATCCCAACATCCGAAATTCCTTACAAGACTCGAATCTCGCATCTACACACTTCATAAGTCCGAACAGGCTATATCAAGCCATAACCATAACCCAAGACTTAATCACATGACATACCACATAACTCGCATACTCGTAGCATTAATTTTCGGTTGCAGTAGCTTCGCAAAAGAAGCCTAATACCGGAAATGAACCTCATCAAATAAAACCTTGTTCAAAACCTATGTACACTGCCGACAATGAAAGCAACGCGCAGAAACTCATAACCACTTATCAGATCAACAAGTACCACTACATCCCAATGCTATGAACCGATCACACACAGTAGGATCACGACAAATGAATCTAATGCAAAGGATCATGTCCCATCATAGCCCCGCTGCAATGCGTGGACCATCCAACACCGGTCCATACGAAATACCTCAAGCCACAATGCTCAGAATCAACAACTACGCGCAATTCGACATCAAGTACACGTAGCATATGACCCTAACCATGGAGAAGTAAATAGCACAATATACCACAACTCAGAAAGACCATAGCCCACACGCAATCAACCATTCAACGCTCTAATAACCATCTCGCTTGAATTCCTCTACAAAGTCTAACTAGAACCGTATCGGGTGTGCATATAACCAACAAATGGAAGAACCCCTCGCAGCATAGAATAGTAATACATAAAACATCTCAGAATACGAACAACCTCAACTCTAACCGAATGACACACCCCTCAACAATGACAGTGCTAAGTCAACAAATCTGACCTGGTGTAGAATACACATCATCATGGGGCCTACCAATGGGCCCGAAATCAACACTGGTCATCCACAAATAGATAAATAACCCTCTGAAGGTCCACAATGACCTAACCATAACACATACTACCATCTGGCTATCTTTGGCCACATCTTCACAGCCTGCAACCATGAGACAATCTGCTTTTGTAAACTCCCAGTCTCCAAATCCATAGGACACCTGAATCACCATAGTCGATCCCCAACTCTACCACTCGAATGACTAGCACATCTCTCATATATAATCATCCTCGCGAGAAATACTTCTAGAAGCCTTCCATACCACATAGAAAAAATTTGAATATCCATAGTCGACCAACCAAGCGAGTACCGCAATACCAATGAAGCATCCGTAAGTCACAACACAGTGCGCCTTCTGAAATGTGCACCCTTCTCAGTCATTAACAAGTAGTAATACCATTCATCTACTTATTAGAAACCGTTCATGTTGTCTAAGAATTGATGACCTTTCCTTCAAAACTGAACCGCCACCTGAACATGCAAATCTCAACCCCACGGGATGCACCACATCTATCATGACATCATATGAAAAGCACGAGAACCTCATAATCAACTATGAGTCACCATTAGAATACATACTCGATCAGTCAGATTCTTCCATTTGATCCCATCCTAGAGAAAATCACAATACGCCATATGCTCCTCGCGCTAGCAGAACATATCTATCCCAAGCCATGGTAGAAACCATCGAGGACTCTTCGAAACCCATTTTCACATAGCCAAGCCATCAAAATTGAATCTCCCTAACTCAACCAAGCCACGTAGGTCGCCAAACCCAAGAGTATTGCCATAGAACACCTGTAGAGACTCAGCACATCATAAGTACCCAAAGAACCGATCATACCAATACCGTGTTAGTCCAACCTACTACCAAGCTATCCTATTTCTCCGAGTTCCTTCTGAATTAACCTCAAGATGGAACTTTTCCTTACCAGAACACCACGATCCTTATCCAAAGCTCACCATGAGAGATCCTAAAATGAACCACATAGCCCAGAAGCTCATAAACAACTGTATTTCCTCTGAAGCACCCCAAAATGCCGCAACCAAGATACCCACTCTGAAGGGACCTTATGTGAGTCTGAAGCTGTTTATCTAACCTCTCTGATGCTGAAGTGTATTATTATTAATGACGTAGAAATACCGCAAGTCCCAGCATTAACCCATGCTATTCTCAGGTTTTAATCATATACAAATTTCGGAAAGACCCTTCAAAACCCATATACATCTCAGGCCAAACTGATATAACACATGACCCTGCCATCTGACCGTCGATAGTGGACTTCCCCGCTTGGTGTTGAGCCATAGGGCAAAACATTCGATGATCCGCATTATTAACATTCATAGCTCATGCAACACCAAACATGAGATACCACAAATCATTTACTAAACATGTGCCCATCCTCCTGACAGCCAAACTTGCTCCCTCCGGTGCCTTGAATGATAATATGTACCTCCCACGGAGTAGAAATCCCATACGAACTACATAGTCTCTAATACCACCAACTATTCTCAAATCAACGTCCACCTCATGACCCTACCACGATTACGACCACTAGTCAACCAGTTAAACCTTCCCAAGCTCGTACTTATCAACTTAGATGCCGAAACCCGCTGCACTTCCACGCAAACAACTGAATAGTCTCTCAATACCTCCGCATCCTCGGTCTGGAAAACACGTTGGAACAATGTTTGAGCATCCCTGGCTCCCTCGTAGCCCTTCCACAGCATAACGAACCGTTGGCGCATAGTTGGTACCGAGTGCAAAATATCATACACGAGTGGATGCAAAGGGACACAAGATATATGCTTCAAGCCGAATCAATGTTGCACGATAAGGAATGGAAGAAGTGGAATTTCCTAATAGTTTCCGTAGCCTTTTGAAGACTCTACTAAACATGCTTATGAATCGTATCACCTATGAACCTATTGCGTTGATACCAACTAGTCACGACCAAAAATCCCCCCCCCCCCGAAGGAGTTGTTATGGCACCTAGTCACCTAACACATACCAAAATGATAACAGGTTCTACTAAACAACTATTAAACATGAACTGGAAATTTCTAAATAACCTAATAGTCTCAACATGATACAATATCCCAAAACCAATAGTACAAGTCATAATACTTTCAAGGAATAATTATACATAATGAATACATCACCGTTCAAGTATAAAAGAAAACAATGAAAATAAATACAATAGAAGGTAACTTCGGAGCCTGCGAATGTCCGTAGGTGCACCTTGAAGTCTCCAGCCGCAAAAGCATAAGTCTCAAACCCAACTCGATCCGAAGTACCTGGTTCTGCACAAAATGTGCAGAAGCGTAGCATGAGTACACCACGGTGGTACCCAATAAGTATCAAGCCTAACCTCGGTAGAGCAGTGACGAGGCCAGATCATGACACTTACCGACTATGTAAACCTGTGCAGGATATGACTCAAAGCTAACAAAGAAAGAATATCAATGTAATGCCACAAGCAAAAAGAATTCAAATTACAAACAACAGTGAAGATAAGGGTAACTGCGTAATTAAACAACAACATAGCCGGGGTACAGATAGAGTATGAATGTGTCCAAGTAGAGAAAACGATGTCAACTCAAACAATCAAATCATTGCTAATACACGAATTTCAATAATCCCACTTCTCGTAATCTCATATCTTAATTCACAACTTCCAAACCTTTAACATACACGGTACCTTGTGCCCATATTTTTCTATCTCACTTCGCACGTCAAAATCCACGTGCTACTCGATACATATTATCCGTGTCAAATGCTAATTAGGATGTTCAAGAGATTTATTATGTATCGTAAAGTAAAATTACAGTTTCTGAACCAAGCAGGAAATCAATGAGAAAAATGAGTTTATCTTAGAAATCAATTGCGTGAAGAAAATAATATTTTCAAATAAAATACAGCATCGGATAAGCTACTGAATTTAATATAGAATTTATTAAATTAAAACATAATAACAATTTCTTTTTAAGTAAAGTAAAGACGTCAGATAGGGTAGGGATATTAAGTTGAGAAATCAAGTAAAGAAAAATACGACAACTATTAGAAATAGTAAAGTATTGAATAAAAGGACAAGTTTTTAACTTAAAAGGAACATAAGGTAAGCATGTTATTAATTATTTCATTTAAAACCATTTTATTACCACAACTCAACAGAGTATAAGATAATGACTCATCGTAGTAAACTCATCTTGAAAATCAATTCACCAATAATAGTAATATGAAAGGAAAACAGGGAATGACGGCAACTCAGTAAACTAGTGGAACAACTTAATCCTTGAACACCAGTAAAAGAAACAAGAAATACCAATCCTCAGAGTCTCGTACGAAAGAATCGAAGCAACACAATAAAACAAGGAATACAAAATACATAACGTGTTGCGGCGCGCAACAACCCGATCCTACCGTACAACAGTATCCATCCTTATTCCGCCATGCAAATATCAATAATAATAAACAAATATATGTTGGGGTGCGCAATCCCATCCAACCATATAATCAGAGTCAATATCATAATTCACCATTATTTAACCATATCAATCTACCCTTATTTCACCTGTTGCGGCGTGCAACCCGATCATTCGTACAATAACAATAGCATAATATAAATATCCTCCCTTATTTCACCTGTTGCGGCATGCAACTCGATCCCCCGTACAATAATTTAAATTAACAGCAACAATTCAATAATTCAATTTACAAGAATTTCTACAATCAAGGGTATGAGTACACGACAAAAAAGAGACCACGTAAAATCCCAAGGAATACAACAAACTTTACAAAGATGATAGGACAAGTAAGGCACATGACAACTAAGTATGCAATCACTACAATTAGGACATGTAGCAGATAAGCACAGGGTCATAGAAGAAACTCAACAATTAAGAGGTAACAAGACAATAAGGAAGGCAATAACTTCAACTAAGGCATGCAAGGGCCAAATAACGAGTAAAAGGTACAATAAGTGCTAACAACGTCTAATAGAGCATGTAAGAGTAGACTGACAACAGGAATATCACATGCTATGACAATTCAATCAAAGGCATGGGAAGAGACTTGACAATCTGAACCGGTCAAATACCACATTTAGACCATGTACCCACTAGTCACCTTACGTACACGGATTTCACCTTCTGATACGAGCTCAACCATACCAAAATTATCAATTTCCAATATCAATTCGTCCTTCAAATCATCATTTTATTTTTTGAAAGATTTTACAAATTTTCCCCAAATTTCTAACTTAATTCAGTAATTAAATGATGAAAATAGCAATGGATTCATGAAATATGATAAGATTCGGGTAGAACACACTTACCCCAAATGAATTGCTTTAAAAACCCACGAAAATTTTCCCAAAGCCGAGGTCTACAACTCCCAAAATTATAAAAATGGTTAACCATCGAAATGAAGTTCTTATATTCTTCCCAGTAAAATATACATCGCGATCGCGGAATGTACATCGAGATCGCAGAGAACAATACCTTCAACTCCCTAAAACGTGCTTCACGAACTCGTGAGCACATTTGCGAACGCGACACTCAACCGCCCAGTAAACATCATGAACGCGTCCTCAACCACGCGAACGCGGAGAGAAATCTCCTGATGACCTTCCCAAATTCCTTCAACACGATCGCGTATAAAATAGTGTGAACACGAAGACAACAAATCCTCAAAGCCTCGCGAACGCGATCTTCTCTTTGCGACCGCGTTGAGCAAAAGTGATAGATTCCATGGGACACTACACGAACACGAATCCCTTATTGCGATCTCATTGAAGAACACCAGGTGTCAGAATTCAACAATCCAAAATAGAAGGAAATGGCCCGTAGCCCACCCGGAACACACCCGAGGCCCCGGGGACCCCGTAGAAACATGCCAACAAGTTCCAAAA
This sequence comes from Nicotiana attenuata, assembly GCF_001879085.1. Classification (NCBI taxonomy): domain Eukaryota; kingdom Viridiplantae; phylum Streptophyta; class Magnoliopsida; order Solanales; family Solanaceae; genus Nicotiana; species Nicotiana attenuata. Next base: position 32,466 of record NW_017675489.1, on the reverse strand, counting down.
CATAACACGGACCTGCTCGAGGCCTCAAATAGTATCAAACAATATCAAAACTATGAATCACACCTCAAATCAAACTTAATGAACTTATGAACTTTCAACTTCTAAAAATCATGCCGAAACATATCAAATCAACACAGAATGACGTTGAAATTTGCATGTAGGTTCCAAATGACACAACAGAGCTATACCAACTCCCAGAATCAAATTCCGAACCCGATATCAACAAAGTCAACTCTCGGGCAAACCTCTCAACCTTCTAAACCTGCAACTTTCCATTTCTTTCCAAAATGTGCCGAAACCTTCTTGAAATATCCAAATGCGAATACGGGCATACGCCCAAGACCAAAATCACCATCTGGACCTAACGAAACCATAAAAACTCCGATCTGGGGTTAAACTCACAAAATTCAAATTTGGTCAACTCTTCCAATTAAAAGCTTCGAAGTTGAGACTCATTCGTCTAAATCAATTCTGAATAGCCTGGAAACAAAAAATGATGATTCACGCAAATCATAATACATCATATAATACAGCTCGGGACTTTAAGTAACAGAACGAAATGCAATTGCTCAAAACAACTGGCTGGATCATTACAGTTGCAGCCATCTGCATCACAACCACGTGGATATCATCCCTACATATCACAGCCACATGGATTGCAGCCATCCATATAACAGCCACTTGGGTCACAGCTATCAGTATTACAGCCACATGGATCGCATCCAGCTATGTCGCAGTCATAGGGATCACAACAATCTTCATCATCGACTCCATCCATTTTAGGACTATGCTTGCGTGACCGTAGCTCTGGGCCCCCTACACCGACTACACTTGCCTCTGATACACATGCTGAGGATGATGATCCAGAGGTAGTGCATTAGGATTGCTATGGCAGGATCATCATAGTCCCTGAGGGTAATATGTAAGAGTTATTTGTTATTTTTGCGTTTATCATTTTATAATGTTTTTACTAATATATTCATGTGTTTTTATTGTTAAATTGTAGGTTTAGGCCGGGTAAGAAGACTACGAAGATAATCACAAAAGCGATCAAAAAGCTTTATGATGGCCCTTATGCGACCTGGACTGATTTCCCATAGTCGTTGAAGGAGCAATTTTTAAATCGGTTTAAGGTATAAATGTTCTTTTAAGCAGTTTAACAATTTATAATTACGATGTTTCCATCTAATATTTAACTTTTGAAATGCATATAAAGTGTGTATGGGAAGACCGTTATAGCGAGGAAGTGGCCATAAATTTTCATCATAAAGTCCGCAAGAGATTGGCGGATCATTTCTCGGATGGTAGAAAGAAGAACAAGAGGACTGAATGGTGTCTGCAACATTTTTAGGATGATTTGTTAAGGCAATGACAGACCGAGGATTTCTTACAGAGGAGCGAACAAGGAAAGAAAGCTCGCTCGTCCGAGTGGGGAGGCTCCTTGCACACTGGGTGCTATCAGCATCGGGACAATAAGAAGAAGATTGGTAATTGCTTCAATTATTTTACTTTTCTAAGTATATAAATTTTATTTATTAACCAAATTAATTTGTTTTCAGAAAAAAAAAAGTATGGGCATCCAATGAACCATGATGAGCTATTCAAGGAGATGCATATTTTAAAGAAGAAGAAAGAGGGGGATGGAGATATGCGGGCCGAGGACCGGGCAAAGACTGCATATGTAAGCTTTCAATTTTCTTGAAGTGTTATAATTTACTTTTATAAGAATTTTTAAATACTAATTTAATTTAAAATAATCTAGGGTTGCTTCCAAAGTAACATGGAGGAATTCATTCGTACTCAGCCAGCTGGTGCATCGGGCGAGGCAACCCAACCTTTGGACGAGGATGCTGAAAGAATATGGTTCGAGGTTGTTGGCGGTCTGGGAAGGTATACAGGCTTCCTGAGAAAAAATTCCATTGCTATAGGTGTGGAATGCAAGGAATAAGGACATCCTCACAGGGCAAGGATCTTAATAGAGAGAGCCTCTCAGCTATGTAGGAGACAGTGACAAAGCTTACATCCGAGCTAGAAACGGCCAAGGAAAGAGAAAGCCTTAGAAATGCTCAATTCCTTGGTATGCAAGCTCATATCAGAACTTTCCTTTCTACTTGTTCCATTGCCCCGGTCTCGTGAGTCATCGCCTGAGGCTCGACCTCCACGTGATCGTTCCTCCCGTCCTCCCCGTGATCGTTCCTTCCGTCCTCCTTGTGATCGTTCTTTCCATCCTCCACAAGACCGTTTTCTATACTATCCTGTAGATGAAAGTTCATTAGATGGTGATGATGTTGTAGAAAACACCTCTAGACTAATACTTTGATATACTTTAAACTAGACTAATAAAACTCGTTTTGAATTAGATTGAACAATTTTGAACTTGTTGTAATTAGTTAGTTTTTGCTTGGTTTTGGATTGTGATGTTTAATTGAACTTTATTTGTTAGTTTTAAAGTATTAATTGGACGTTTGGTTAGATTTGTGGTGAATTAGGGGTTGTATGTGGTGAATTGGTGGTTATTTGATATGAATTAGGGGTATTGGTATGCTGTTTTTATTTGGCAGGTGGTGTAGCTACCAAAACAGATATTTTCTGCCAAATTTAATCCCAGAAAATCGACCAACCTTGGTCGGTAACTAATAAAAAAAATTAAAATTGCAAAATAGCAATCAACGTCTGTCGGTTAATGCACATTGAATTCTCAGAAATTCAACATTACCGAACATTTTTTATCGGTAAGTTGGCTTCCCTATCCAGATTATGACCAACGGTGGTCGTTATTTATAAATTTTAAATATTTATAAAAAATATATATTTTCCAATACCGACAAAAATTGATCGGTAATCAAAATAAATAAATTTAAAACACAGACCAATATTGGTCGGTAAAATTAAATTATTAAAATAACATTCCAGCCAGGTCGGTAAGTCAATTAAATTGTCAGATGGTCCTTTAGAGCATACCGATAAATGTTGGTCGGGAATTTCCGACCGGCTTTGGTCGGTATGCTCTTCCGACCTTCAAAATACTGACCGCACGTAAATGGTCGCATTTTTTATGTTTATTGGCATTACCGACCGATTTTGGTTAATTTTTGTGGACGGGTTTTCCCGGATTTCTAGTAGTGTCGTCTAGAAAGGTTATGAGATTAATTTCCGAGCTGCCAGATAGAAAAGTAATATGGATATCTTCTGACCAATGGCAAATTTGCACCTTGTTTGGAGCATTCTGGGGACAGCGAAACTGCACCACGTGACACATCAACTCTGTAGAATTTGATTAACGTATGTAAGGATCAGTCCCTGGTTGCATATCCGATGATTAACCAATAAAAGTATTCTCTTCTTTTATCTTTACTTGCTTGCTTCATTATTCAGGAGACCAATCTTCTCCTAACAGTGAGCACTTAGTAATTTACTAGATGGGATTGGCCCGGGTTTGCCCGGGCCCAATACTTTGGATTAGAACGTGTTTTATTTAGATAAATATTGTTTATAGCGTAAAGAGTATCATGGTAAGTCTTGCTTAAAAAGTATTGCTCTGTAATGAAACTTGTAAGATTGGTTAACATTTTCCAAGTAGAAGCACTTGCAATATATAAGAAGTTCAACATTATATCATTACAGAGATAAAACTAACAAAAAAAAATATATTTTTTTCAACTGACTTTACCAAACTACCTCATAAAACATTGTGCAAGTATTTTACACCCAAATAGTATTTGATACAGTGCTATATTAAGAGCTTTTTAGAACTGAAATTACCGAAATTAACCATAGTAAAAGATATTATAAGATGATTTGATAACAATTTAAATTTCCCTCTAATAAATAATGAGTTCAATGAGTTAAAAATCAAAAATCTGTCTCCCCACAAACATGAAATGGGTAAGCTAGTATAAGAAATTGCCAGGTATGGAAATGGATTTGTCAGCTGCAATTATTCATATATAAGATAAGTACAGTGTGAGACAGTATAGTCGTTTGTGTGACACGACATCCAATTTAAAGACATTTAAGTAAATAGAAGTTATAAGATTTAGGGTTTTCAACTTTAAATTAGTTTCGCAATTAACTTTACAATAATTTTTGTTAACCTATTAATCCTTATATTTTTATAAGTTTATTTGGTTCACATATTATTACTATAATTTTTTCTAATCTATTAGCCCTTATAATTTTATGAGTTTAATTAGTAGTTTAACATACTAAGCTTTAAATCAATTACCAATTTAGTTATTGATTTAATCCATATTTAGTTGATTTTAACATTGCATAATTGGTGTAGTCATTCAAGGAAGAGCTTAAGTAGACCCGCATCAAAGGCGGAGTCAGGATTTAAAATTAACGGCTTTGAAATTTTACTTTTTTTGAGTTACTAAGTTCTAAATTAATAATCTGAATATATTCAAAACGTTTAAAAGATTTGGACCAAAGCTAGTGGGTTCGGCCAAACCCACGTCAGAAGTGTTTAACCAAAAAATAGTTTTCAAGGTCAAAGTAATAATTTTATATGACGGGCCACAAGCAACCGATTCAGTCCGAAAGATATAAAATTTTGTTAATACAAATGTGAAAAGAGAAAGTGGAAATAAATTCAATGACAGATAATATAATAAAAATAAAGCAGAGAAAAAAGAATTCTTATTGAATGATCCTTGATAGGATAATGAGCCGAACAGAGCTTGAAGGGCCGAACTATGGCTAACTTGAGAGCAATATGCTATAAATTAGAATGTATAGAATTGTAGAGAAGAAAATTAGATCCCCCTCATGGTTGTAAAAGTATGTCTATTTATAGGGCTAAATCTAAGTAACCATTCTCCTTGAATTATGGGTCCATTATGAGCATTTACTCAATCCATCCATTACTTTTGGAAGACTTGTAACAGCTGTGTAAATGCTGGAATTCCGTAACCGGTGAATTAATTCCGTAATTGATGAATTAATTCCATAACTGATGAGTTAATTTCGTAACTGATGAGTCAATCTCGTGCCTGTTGAGTCAATCTCGTGCCTGTTGAGTCAATCCCGTGCCTGTTGAGTCAATCTCGTGCCTGTTGAGTCAATCTTGAATTGATTGCCTTGTTCTCACCGTTACAATCATTTATTGCATTTATTGTACGTTACGTAATTGATTTGTAACAGATGGTGCAATGATGATAAATCCCATATAATCTGGGATTAATTGATTTCTTCCTCATGAGATATTCTCCCGCACCTGATCCGGCTATTTAATGATGATTAGTTCCGAGGCTAATAGGCACGGTACGAGTATGTTCGGTCCCGGGGGTGTTTCACATCTCATCTTTACATGTCATTCTTCACTTTTCTTCAAACTTTGCTAACACGTGTCGCCATTTAATAGACCCACATGGCGAGTCTAATTGTAATGACCCGACCGGTCGTTTTGAGTCCTAGCGCTCCGTTCAGCAGCCCGAGGCCATGAGCAGCTTCATTTCAGGTATTATGACTTGTGTGCGTGGTCGGAATTGAATTTCGGAAAATCCAGAGTCGATGTGGAAAGAGAATTCTCATTTCGGAAGCTTAAAGTTGAAAGAATGAACTAGGATTGGAATTTGAGTAAACGACCTCGGAATCAGGATCTGAGGGTTCCAGCAGGTTCGTAGGATGATTTCGGACTTGGGCGTATGCCCGGTTCGGGTTTTGGATAACCCGGGAACGTTTTGGCGCCTATTGTGGAAGTTAGCATTTTAGAAGAAATTTCATAAGTTTGGCTTGAAGTGCATTTCAGTGTTATCGATGTCCGTTTGGGATTCCGAGTCTGTGAATAGCTCCGTATGGTGATTCTGGAGTTGGGGGCGCGATCGGAAGTGAATTCGGAGGTCCGTGGGTCATTTTGGAACCATTTGGCTAAAGATAGAAATTTAAAGGTTTTTGAGGAGTTTGACCCGAGGTGGAACTTTTGATATCGGGGTCGCAATCTAATTCCGAAAGTTGGAGCAGGTCCGGAATGTTGAATATGACTTGTACGCAAAATTTGAGGTCAATCGAACGTGATTTGACCGGTTTAAACATCGAAAATAGAAGTTTGAATTTTTGAAGTTCATTGAGTTTGGATTGGAGGTCGATTCATGATTTTAGCGTTGTTTGATGTGATTTGAGGCCTCGAGCAAGTCCGTAATGTGTTTTAGGATTGATTGGTATGTTTGGTTGGGGTCCCGGGGGCCTCGGGTGGATTTCGGATGGTTAACGGGCCAAATTTGGAAGTTGAGGAATAGCTGAAGGTATGTTGCTTCTGTCATAACCGTATCTGCGGTTCTAGAACTGCAGAATCGGTACCGCAGATGCGGCCAGTCCATCGCAGGTGCGGCCAAGGGCCAGTCCAAGGGAGACCGCTGAAGCGGCCCAGTTTCCGCTGAAGCGGGACCCAGACCGCAGAAGCGGTCCAGGCATTTTGGGCCAGATTCGCAGAAGCGATCCTAATTCCGCAGAAGCGGTCTTCGCAGAAGTGGTCTGTCCACCGCAGAAGCAGAAACAGCTGAGGCAGTGAGGTCTTTTAACATTCGGGGTTGGGTTCATTTCAACCCCATTTTCTTCCATTGGAGTCGATGGGGAGCAGCTTTGAGGTGCCATTTTCGTCACTCATCATGAGGTAAGTAATTTACGCTAGCTTTGAGTTAAATATCAAGTTTATACATGGGTTTAGGCAAGGAGATTATGGAAAATTTAGGTTTTGGTGGAAAACCTAGAAATTGGCATTTCTTGGAATTTTGCCACGATATTGAGTATGGAATTTAGTGAAAATTAGATATTTGAGTTCCTAAGGTCATGGGTAATCTTTATCTTCGAAAAAATTCGGATTTCGGGCACGTGGGCCCGAGGGCATTTTGGTCAACATTTCGATCGGAGTTAGGAATTGCTATATATTAGTTTGTAATGAATATTTGAGCATAAATTAATGGATTTGCGTAACCGTTGGCTAGTTTTGGAGCATGGTGCATCAATTGGAGTCCCCGGAATGGCATGGATTGCCGGTTATGGATCTTCGGAGCGAGGTGAGTCTCCTTTCTAACCTTATAAGAGGGAATTGTCCTCATAGGTGAAATAATTGATTATGTGCTCCTATTTGCGGAGGCTACGTACGCACGAGGTGACGAGAGTCCGTGTGTAGCTACTATTATGCTATTGTCCGGGTAGTCTAGGACCCAAAAGCATGCTATACTTTGAATATTTGTAATCTTATGGATAGTTGAATCACTTAAACCACATCAAAATAGTAAATGAATTTCTATCAAGATCTAAACCTCATTTTCGTAAATTGTTGAAAGAGAATTAGCTTTCCTTTGAATAATTGTCCCATGTTGGCTTCTGGGTTGAATGTCTCTACGTGTTTATTTTGGAACGGGCCGAACGCCTCGGCAGATTAAGTATATGCATCTATAGGCGCGCCGTCGACCCTCGGCAAGTGCACAGTTTAATTGTGGTGGATCAGGCCGTCGCCTCGGCATTATATGCGCATGCTTGTGTTGCTGCCTTGAACTCGATTAAGTTATTATTGCCTCTTCATGGCTTGAAAACATTTGGATAATTACGAAAAGTAATTTTTTGGAAATTGCCTATAAAAGAATTAATTGTTTATTTGTTTCCTTCTAATGGCTTAAAAATCATGTTTATAGAAATCTGCGATTTAATGTTTTATTGATATAACATCATTGGACCCTTAGTATGTGTCGAAGTCGACCATCTCGTCTCTACTTCTTCGAGATTAGGCGGGATACTCATTGAGTACACATTGTTTATGTACTCATACTACACTTCTGTGCATTTTTGTTGCACAGGTATATTTATTTCTAGCAGCCCACTGGGCATAGCAGCACGGATGATTCGGGGACTAGGTGAGTTGCATTATTCGAGGCGGCCCGCAGCTAGTAAAGTCCCTTCTAGTAAATTGTATTTTTCTTTCTGTCCACTGTATTCCGGACGGATGTTGTATTGTATTTTACTTCCTTATCAGTAGATGCTCATGCACTTGTGAGACCGAGTTTTGGGATGGTTTTTAAATATTATGAATTGATTGCTAGTATTTAATTTTAATTGAAGCAGCTATCTTTTTACTTACGAAATTTAAAGGAAATCTCGGTTTTTAAAAATTGATAAAATTGGAGTTTAACTAAATAATTGGATGGCTCGCCTGACAGCGGTGTCCGGCGCCACCACGACCCTTAGTGAATTTTGGGTCGTGACAACATGATATCAGAGCACTAGGTTCCTAGGGTCTCATGAGTCATGAGAAAGTCTAGTAGAGTCTCGCGGATCGGTACAGAGACGTCTATACTTATCCTCGGGAGGCTGCAGGACTGTTAAGAGTACTTCCCTTCTTGATTCCTTATCGTGTGATTTGATCCCTGGATGCGTATGCCTTTAATTCATTCCTACTCAATCTTACGCGACACATGTCATAAGTCGAGAATTGAAGAGTCATGATGGTATTACAGATGTGATACAGGATGTTTCTCCTGGTATAGCTGATCGAATTATTATCGTCGCTTAATGGAAGAATGTTCTAATGTTTCAGCTCAGTAACGGTACTTCTGAGGGCTTTGAGGCTAGGCACAAGTTGCCATGATGCCTATGAATGACTATTCTGCAATAGTGATGTGATGGTAGGATGTTGCCCACGTGCCGGGGCAGTGAATGACTTCAAGAGATGCTTACCTAGTGCATGATCAAGAGATTCAGTATTTATTCCCGGCAGGGGAAAAGGTGATCGAACTAAGGATGGTCAGATGCGAACTGGTGGAAGTAATGAGACTTGGTAATGGCAAGCGTGGTGGAGTTCTCTTCCATGTTGGGTGCTGTTGTCCTAACGTATTAAGTGTGTCGGTGTTATAATCTTCTACAATTCGCTTTTGGGGCAAGACATTGTGAAATAGTATCGGAGATGCGACTGTCAGATATTATAGGGCGCTGTGGTTCAGGATTGGATCAGTATCTCTAATGTTGGCGATTCGAGAAGGATGACCTTCGGAAAGGTTTAAAGTTAGTAGCGATTTGTGGACTCAAGTACTATGAAAATAGATTTTATTAAGGCAACAACCGGGAAGCAAAAGATGAGAAATGCGGCGGGGAGTGTTAGGCGGAGTTTTAAACTTCTAAAATGCCAGGTGTATGAAGCAGAGGTTAGGTAGCTGATTGAAGAAGTGATTTTGCCCAAAGTGGGAGAGCGGCGGATGTTGTGTATGGGCTTGGTGGTAGGGTGGTTACGCACCTCAAGGAAAGTCTGGAGTGATTTGGGGATTATAGTGGCTGGCGATGGAAGCCTACGGATATAATTTGAAGTAGGGGTTCTTATGCGGCAGGAGATTTAATATAACAGAAGGGAGCCGCTTAAATGAAGAAGGATGCAGCATAGCTTTGGATTGGAAGGACGTTGCCGCGCATATAAATGATGTCCACGAGGGGCAAATGGACCTGTGCAGCGGGGAAGTGAGCTTAGGCTCAGGATAGGGTATTGATGTTGTAATGATTGTACCCCGAGTAGCAGCGCTGGGAGATGTCGGGAGTGATTTCTACGGGTAGTTCATCCCTGTGAGCAGGTTAGCGATCGCGTGGTTGGCGAGCTTCTGTGAAGCATTCTATTGGTTATACAGCGAAGGGATCGGTCGTGCGAAATGTTGTTGATGATTCTGAGTATAAAAAAGGGGGTTTTTACAGTGAGATGTCGAGCATGTTGGCAGTGGATTGCGCAAGGATTATGTCAAAAGGAGATAAAGAATCCTGGTAAATTCCAGAGTTGTGTAATAGTGGCTTCGAGCTAAGTGGGAGAGTCCCACCTCCTATGAGGGGGTTGCATGGTTAATTACTTGTGAGGTGTCTGGTGATTAGCATATTGATGGGTTATTTCAGCTACGGGAAAGGAACATAAGTGGTAATTCGAGCTAATGAATTGTCGAAATCCATGCTATGGTTGGCCTTATTGGCTCATGTTCAGACTTGGGGAAAGATTCAGGATTTATGCCTTGTATAAATGCAGGTTTCAAAGGAAGTAACTCCGTCGGGTGCCTCGTGGAGAGGGTATTCATGTGTTATAAGATTTATGGAGTTGATTATATTCGGGACCAAGTCAGAGCGGGAGGCTCTCAGTAACGGTCCGAATGAATTCAAAAGAGGTAAAGTATGGTGCCTAATGATTTCGAGCCTATAAGTACAGTTAAGAATCAAGCCTTGCAGCAGCTTATGAGTGGAGGCTCAGAATGTTCTATGATGTTTTGACTTGCAGTATAGCACTTGAGAGGAGAATGAGAAGAGATTTTGGATTTGTAATAGGATTAGCAGAATGGTCATGTCAGTTGAGGGTGCGAATATGCGCGCGAGGAAGGTATGAATTGGTTCGTGGGATTTGAGACAGTATGGTCTCGTGATTCAGGGCCCCTCAGGATGAGTGCGGATGGAGTATGATATGTGACGGATGGAGTTAGTATTATCTCTGAGGCAATCAAGGATGAACTGGAAGAAGGTAGATTGATTGCCATAGTTGAATTTGGCATATTGGTGTTAGTGATCAGTTTCCTCAGCGTGATCGAGTTATGCAAGTGAGTGTGATGGTGCGTATCAGGCTTGTCAGCCGCCGCAATTGATGTTGTTCAGAAGCATACTTCTATTATGGCTTGTTTTGTGAAAGCAGAATTTCCGGAAGGGCAATGGTGGCTTAGGCCACTACTTAGAGAATTGCATATTCTACGATTATGGGAATTTACCTGTGTGATGCTATGGTTCTCCTAAAGTGAGTTCAGTGAAAGGCTTTGATGTGATGAAGGATTTATCTATTAGCAATTCTGGAATTATGATGAAGAATCGTGTCCTACCGTACATTGGCATGTCAGGTGCAGCGGGTAGTATGGAATTCGAAATAAGAATCAAGGCTACAGTTCGAGGTGGACAAGGATGTCACAAGCTCGGATGAGTGGGAAAGGAGTTTCGATGTTTAAAGTAAGTTGGTATTGTCTTCAGCGTCGCCTGAGGTTGGTACATTGTAAGAAGGGCTTGTGTCATGGTTAACGATGCTTGATCGCTTTCCAGTGTTAGTGCGGCCGGTGGGTTGGAGGTAAGACCCAGTTATTTGTTATGGTAGGTTGTGGGAGTGTGTCCCACAAGAAAATTGTATAAGTGTGGCAGGAAGTCACCGGGTTGATTAAAGACTTAAAACAAGTATGGAGGTGGTGATGATATCGTTACGTTAAGAATATGTGCCTGGAAGGCACTCAGTTACTGAGTTGTGGACAGTGGATGAGTACTCCGGTCAGGATGGTTGTCTTTGTGTGTTATGAGAAGAGGGAAACTAGTATGGACCTTTGAAAGGTTATTGGCTTAGTTTGATATGATCATGATCGGCTTGAGGTCGGTGGATGGATTCAAACGTGAATATGGGCTCTATATCAGGCCAAACGTGTTCATTCCAGTAATGTGCTCCTTGTGGAGGAGTAGTCAGGGTGTTGTTTGTTGTCAGATATTTCATGTAGGGATATGATGCGCCGTGTGAGTTGAGAGGCAGCTTGAGGAACTGCTTATGTGTTGAGGGGCTGCGTAGAGACGATGTTATAGGAACATGATGGCTTATGAGATTTCAAATCGTATATCGCACCTCAGTCGTGCTTGAGTTTTGTGGCTTCTGGCGCTATATGTCTCCCCAGGGATGGAATTATGCAGTTAGCGTGCTTGTGACCAAAATTCGATATTTTATTGTAATGAGCAAATTTAGCTCGATGTGCAATCTCCTTGTGTGAGATCTATGTTTGGATCGGGTTGCGCGCCGCAACAGTGTGATGTTGAGTATAGCTTTCTACATGTTATTTTTGTACGTCTCACTTCCTATTCTCTAAGGAAAGTCCGTATTAGTGCGGGAGTTAGGTAATTCTTTCCAGAGTTCGTTTTCATTGTATCGAGTTCGAATTAGTAGCCTATTGGCACATTGTGGCGTCATATGTGACTTTGATTATGTCCGGGGTGGCTTATTGCCTGAGCAGTTCGTACTGGGTGAGATGAGATCATTGGATTCAGGATCAGTGCAATCTGACTATATGAAGTACATTAAGGAGCTAAGACCATTATTTGGTTCAGAATGAGGTGATGGTTATTGTCAGGAGTATAGACCCAAATGATTGGTTGATTCGGCAGTTGATTATGAATTTCTGCACATCTCTTCCGTTGTGGCGGCATTGTAAGAGTTAGAGTAATGCCTGTGTATGTCATGGGGTGCAATGGGAGCATCATATTGTCGGATTTAGACTAAGTTGATCAGAAAAAGGTTATTATGGTCCGGTGAGTAAAATGATGCTAGGTATGAATTCAGCAAAGTTATGCAGCTATGTTTGAGCAGCGTGTGGTGATTAAAATGGTGAAACCTTACGGTGGAAACAGGTCGGGCATATACTTCCGGATGTTTGAAATTGGGCTTTAACGCGTATCTGCTTGAATAAAAGAGAGTATCTTCAGAATTGATCGAGCTAATGTGCTCAACTGAGTTGTGGTAGCACGGGAAGGCCCATGAGAAGTTAACCAGTGATGTCAGACTACTTCAGTGTAGTCCTAAGCACGTTCGAGGACAAACGCATGTTTAAGTGGGAGAGAATGTAACGACCCGACCGGTCGTTTTGAGTCCTAGCGTTCCGTTCAGCAGCCCGAGGCCATGAGCAACTTCATTTCAGGTATTATGACTTGTGCGCGTGGAAAGAGAATTCTCATTTCGGAAGCTTAAAGTTGAAAGAATGAACTAGGATTGGAATTTTGAGTAAACGACCTCAGAATCAGAATCTAAAGGTTCCAGCAGGTTCGTAGGATGATTTCGGCCTTGGGCGTATGCCCGGTTCGGGTTTTGGATAACCCGGGAACGTTTTGGCGCCTATTGTGGAAGTTAGCATTTTAGAAGAAATTTCATAAGTTTGGCTTGAAGTGCATTTCAGTGTTATCGATGTCCGTTTGGGATCCTGAGTCTGTGAATAGCTCCGTATGGTGATTCTGGAGTTGGGGGCGCGATCGGAAGTGAATTCGGAGGTCCGTGGGTCATTTTGGAACCATTTGGCTAAAGATAGAAATTTGAAGGTTTTTGAGGAGTTTGAACGGAGGTGGACTTTTTGATATCGGGGTCGGAATCTAATTCCGAAAGTTGGAGTAGGTCCGGAATGTCAAATATGACTTGTATGCAAAATTTGAGGTCAATCGGACATGATTTGATAGGTTTATTGGAAATAGAAGTTTGAATTTTTGAAGTTCATTGAGTTTGGATTGGAGGTCGATTCATGATTTTAGCGTTGTTTGATGTGATTTGAGGCCTCGAGCAAGTCTGTAATCTGTTTTAGGATTGGTTGGTATGTTTGGTTGGGGTCCCGGGGGCCTCGGGTGGATTCCGCAAGGTTAACGGGCCAAATTTGGAAGTTGAGGAATAGCTGAAGGTATGCTGCTTCTGTCATAACCGCATCTGAGGTTCTAGAACTGCAGAAGCGGTACCGCAGATGCGGTCAGTCCATCGCAGGTGCGGTCAAGGGCCAGTCCAAGGGAGACCGCTGAAGCGGCCCAGTTTTCGTTGAAGCAGTTCCGCAGAAGCGGGACCCAAACCGCAGAAGCAGTACAGGCATTTTGGGCCAGGTTCGCAGAAGCGATCCTAATTCCGCAGAAGCGGTCTTCGCAGAAGCGGTCAGTGCACCGCAGAAGCGGAAACAGCTGAGGCAGTGAGGTCTTTTAAAATTCGGGGTTGGGTTCATTTCAACCCCATTTTCTTGCATTGGAGTCGATGGGGTGCAGCTTTGAGGTGCCATTTTCGTCACGCATCATGTGGTAAGTAATTTATGCTAGCTTTGAGTTAAATATCAAGTTTATACATGGGTTTAGGCAAGGAGATCATGGAAAATTTAGGTTTTGGTGGAAAACATAGAAATTGGCATTTCTTGGAATTTGGCCACGATATTGAGTATGGAATTTAGTGAAAATTATATATTTGAGTTCCTGAGGTCATGGGTAATATTTATCTTCGAAAAAATTCGGATTTCGGGCACGTGGGCCCGAGGGCGTTTTGGTCAACTTTTCGATCGGAGTTAGAAATTGCTATAAATTAGTTTGTAATGAATATTTGAGCATAAATTAATGGATTTGCGTAACCGTTGGCTAGTTTTGGAGCATGGTGCATCAATTGGAGTCCCCGGAAGGGCATGGATTGCCGGTTATGGATCTTCGGAGCGAGGTGAGTCTCCTTTCTAACCTTGTAAGAGGGAATTGTCCCCATAGGTGAAATAATTGATTATGTGCTCCTATTTGCGGGGGCTACGTACGCACGAGGTGACGAGAGTCCGTGCGTAGCTACTATTATGCTATTGTCCGGGTAGTCTAGGACCCAAAAGCATGCTATACTTTGAATATTTGTAATCTTATGGATAGTTGAATCGCTTAAACCACATCAAAATAGTAAATGAATTTCTAAAAATATCTAAACCTCATTTTCGTAAATTGTTGAAAGAGAATTAGCTTTTCTTTGAATAATTGCCCCATGTTGGGCTTCTGGGTTGAATGTCTCTACATGTTTATTTTGGAACGGGCCGAACGCCTCGGCAGATTAAATAGATGCATCTATAGGTGCGCCGTCAACCCTCGGCAAGTGCACAGTTTAATTCTGCTGGATCGGGCCGTCGCCTCGGCATTATATGCGCATGCTTGTGTTGCTGCCTTGAACTCGATTAAGTTATTATTGCCTCTTCATGGCTTGAAAACATTTGGATAATTACGAAAAGGATTTTTTTGGAAATTGCCTATAAAAGAATTAATTGTTTATTTGTTTCCTTCTAATGGCTTAAAAATCATGTTTATAGAAATCCGAGATTTAATGTTTTATTGATATCACATCATTGGACCCTTAGTATGTGTCGAAGTCGACCATCTCGTCTCTACTTCTTCGAGATTAGGCGGGATACTCATTGAGTACACGTTGTTTATGTACTCATACTACACTTCTGTGCATTTTTGTTGCACAGGTATATTCATTTCTAGCAGCCCACTAGGCATAGTAGCACGGATGATTCGGGGACTAGGTGAGTTACATTATTCGAGGCGGCCCGCAGCTAGTAAAGTCCCTTCCAGTAAATTGTATTTTTTTTTCTGTCCACTGTATTCCGGACGGATGTTGTATTGTATTTTACTTCCTTATCAGTAGATGCTCATGCACTTGTGACACCGGGTTCTGGGATGGTTTTTAAATATTATGTATTGATTGCTAGTATTTAATTTCAATTGAAGCGGCTATCTTTTTACATACGAAATTTAAAGGAAATCTTGGTTTTTAAAAATTGATAAAATTGGAGTTTAATTAAATAATTGGATGGCTTGCCTGATAGCGGTGTCCGGCGCCACCACGACCCTTAGTGGATTTTGGGTTGTGACACTAATTTTCACTAATACAAATAGTCCCCCCACTTTCCGGTTACTCACTATGATGTGGCCGGGAAGTGAAAGATTTTATCCTTTTCATCATTGCCTCTGCCTCATTAGAAACCTTGCCGGAAAAAACCAATAGGGACAAAAACCAGACGAAGGAATAAAGAGTGCAGAACTTAGAGATTCAGATGATAACTCCACCGCTTATGTTCCTTTCGTCAATAATCGGTTGGTTTACCCCTGTCTTGTTTCGGGGTTTGAAGACAAATCTTTGCCTTATGTTTTGCAAAGTTTGATATATATATTTCGGCTTTATTTTCTGCCTATTTTAATGTTTGGATTTTTTTTTTGCCCTTTAAATGCTCCGTGACTTTTTTGAATAAGCACGATGTATAAAAGAGGGCCCTTTTATGAACGACACTTAATGAAGAAGACGTCTCAACTTCATAATGGTGTAAATATACAAAAGAGAGATAGGAATTTTCACATGTTTTTCTTTAACAATATTTTGAAGAAAGTTTTTACATTGAACTTTCATAACATTTCACATGTGTTTGTGTATCGTCTATAACACATTTTGCAACTGTTTTTTCTTTTAACAGATTCGATATAAGCTTGCACTCGTAACTGTTTTTCTTTTGCAACAATTTTTTTTTAATTAGTACAAGGGAATAACTATTTTTGTTTACAACAGTTTTAAATATAAGGGTATAAATTTTTACCCATAACTATTTTTATTGATAACAATTTTCAAATGAATACAAGGGTAATGCTTTTTCATCCGTAACTGTTTTCAGTTACAACAGTTTTTGAGTAAGTACAAAGATATGCATTTTTACCCGTAACTAATATTCTGCCTTTAACCTTTTTTGAAACATTCGTTTATATTTACGAATATGCTTTCAAAGGTTTTCGAGTCAGGCTTGTGTTTTTGGCTCGTGACTTTGCTCTTAACTTTCGATTTGTTGGGTAGACCTTAGGCTTGACTTGAATTTTGATTATTCTAGTCTTCTTTGCCTTCCATATATATAGTCCCCCAAGTGTTAGAGCTTTGAAGTATGAAATCTCGAGCATTTGATTATTCCTTCCATGTGGTCCATTTCCTGAAAAGGAAAAACATACGGGACTCGGAGGTATATATATAGATGATGATTGCTTAACCCTTTTTTTTATTCATCAAAAGGGTTGTAACCTAGACCGAGAATAATACAGTGTTCCTCGTGTCTTTCGGGTCTAATATCATCATTTGGCATTTTAGGGAATTTATCCGAGTACAAGTTTTTCTTGGCACATTAGAAAATTATTTGAGTGCTCATACTTAGTCATTTAGACTTAAAATATATATTTGGATGCATCGTTACTTGTGCGATATCTAAAGTTGCACCTTTGGGTGTCTAACTTTTAAATAAAAGAGGGCTCTTCTATATACTTTAAACGCAATGAATAGGACGTCTCCTTTTCATTCGGGCGTAAAATAGGATCGATTGATCCGAGTAGACTTTTAGTCTGAGGGATTATTAATCCCGGTAAGATATACAAGAGTATTGACCCCATTAAAATTTAATTGATCCCGGTAAGACATTGAGTTGAGGGAGTATTGATCCTAAATAAATATATATCTTAGTAGATTTGTCCTGAAGAGACATTTAATCTGATTGGATTTTGAATCTAAATTGGAGTATATGAACATACTTCCAAGTAGAGAGGGACATATGTCCGAAATAATATTTGTGATTTACGGGATAATCGATCCGAGTCATAATACAATTAGCCATTAAGAAAGGTTTATATATTTAGCTTGAATGGTCGTTGTTGGACCGAATATAAGTTGTGTGTTTGTTCAAAGTGAATTTTATTCTGGTGGCATATTTGCATACCTTTATCTTGACTTAGATGTAAAACTCTCGTTTTTTATCGTGGGATTCTTGACTCTGACATGGAGTTCTCAATCCTTTTTGTGTACGTGTAGTATGCGTATTTTTGAAGAATTCATTCAACACTGTTTAATGTGTTTATGCTTGATATGAGTAATACAACTAACTGAGTTGAGCTGGTAAACAATGTCAGGTTAAATTGACTAATCTTCAAGTATAAGTAATCTCCCTAGTGTTTGAGTTTTGAGGTATGAGAACTCAAACACTAGAATCATAATTTGACAATCCGCGGTCTTATAGTCCCCGGTAGGATAGTTAGTTTCAATATTGATGGACTTTCAATGGTCCAGTTCCAACATAGGGACGGTACTGAAGCTCTTTTTATCAAATATTTTTTTCTCTGGCCGGGAACTACGGAGGTTCCAAAATGTTGTCGAGGATCATGCCATATCTTTATTTGAGCTATTCATACTGACTTTGATGAGTTTTTGATTTAAAGCCTTATTACCGGAGTAATTTTCACTGCATTCTTTATAAATTTCTCGCATCATATATTTTGTTTGTTTGGTCCATGTGGCATTTTAGCTTTTGGAGCCTTGGATATTCTCAAATATAATTCTCCTTCAACAAGGCAGGTAGTACGGGATGAGAAGCACTCAGAGTTATCGAGAGCATGCTTGTCTTTGGGTAAAGTCACATTCTGCAAGTAATAAATGAATTTATTATGCCAATTCCAAATTAAATTAGTCAGGTTTGCCTCATTTTCATTCTAATTTGATGATAGATCAGGGATCGCCTAAATAAGAGATGGCTCAATCCCGAGACTGTTTGATCCGGAAACAATATTTCTCAATAAGAGCCTAGAGTTGCTTTCGGAATTAGTGATATCAGTAGTAGATCCGAGACTAGCACATCCGACTCTATTTTCTTGGGCTGCATAGTTTTCTTGGATTTGATCAATCGTTAAATCAATACTTTTGCTCTGAGTCCCCAAGCTAATTTAAGCCCTGTAGCATATGCTTCATACTCGGCTTTGTTGTTAGTAAAAAAAATAACTTTTATGAATTATCTAACTACTTTTCCTGATAGGCATTAAGCATTGTCCTTAACTCGGGAAGTTTAGTACTTGTGGACCTAATTGTGTAGAAGGTCCAGATCCCAAGAATTATCCCAGAAATAACATGTTCGGGTAATATGCTCGAGCTAAGATTAATCATGAAATCTGCTTAATTTGTAATTTTATACTCGTACGTGGTTGATAAACAATATCATATTCACTTAGTTCGACTACTCATTTAGCTAGCCTTCCTGACAGTTCATGTCTATGCAAAATATTGCGTAATAAAAATATAGTGACTACGGGAATTGAATGACATTGCAACTAAAGCCTTAGATTTAGAGCAACTACAATTAATGCCAACTTATTAAAATGTTGATATGTAGTTTCCGTATCTAAGAGCATTCTATAATAGATAAGAGAATGTGTACCTTTATCTTCTTGAATTAAAATTGCATTTACCGAGACATCCGAGACAATTAGTGTACCGGCAATCATCTTTCTCCTCGAAATTTTGAAAGTGATGATGCGTTGTTGTTAGATAGAGAGTTCGAATGATTCGACTTTTCGGACTAAACCGATCTTTCAAAGTTCTGTAACTTTATCTTTTATTATTTGACTCTAGTTTCTTCTTTTTCTTGACCGTATTATTTCACTGGTCACTATTGAGAATATAAACCTTTACCTCCGGTGGTACACCTGTTATGTTAGCATGGAGGCAAGCAAAGCAATTTTTGTTAACATGTAAAAATTACCTTTAAATTTGGTGTCGAGTCACGACCAACGTAAACCTTTCTATTTGGGAAGTCAATGATAATTTCTAGTTCTTCTGCATTTGACCTCGTGGCTTGTGATGCTTTCGGTTCAATGATTGCTTCGGAAAATATTTGTATAATTGTCCAAGGTTATTAATGAACCTTCCTTCCTCGTGGTCTATTCCATCCCGCAGCTATCTCTTCTTTTTCAGTTGTTAGGTGTGGTATCTTTGTAAGCAATCCCGTGGGTATTTTACCCATGTTCCTCCTAATCTTCATTCTTCTCCTATGAAATTTTACAATTTAGCAAGGTAATTCCTTACCTGTTCGGGTAGATCCGGATTTTTTCCAGCCCGTGAAGAAAATATCATATCTCTTTGCTCGGACCTGTTTTTTAGATTTTTGTGTATAGATTCAGATCACCCAAGAATCACATCTGTTTGATCTCCGCGCCTATTTTTGGACATCTTATTAGTGTCGATTTGATTTACCGTGTCTTCTTCTATTTAAATTCCGGTGCTGCAATGGTTATGCATATCATTCTTGTAGGATAGATAGGAATTCCCGGAGGTGTTCTACCCGTTCATTTTATTCCTTGATCTGTTTCTGTAAGGTTAGAACTAAATTTTGCAAATTAAAATTACCTGGTGTATTTGAACCTCCTGTTCTGGAACTGTTTTGTACAGATTCGTTATAATCAGTTCTGGTACTGATAGTTGCGGTACCAATATATCGATGTACATTCTCTATTTTTCTCTACTTGTGGCTTACATATCATTATCATGGCTATTCTTCCCTTTTTATTTTGCATGGTAAAGCCATCTCCAACTTGGTTGTCCTCAACTGTGTTGATTGGCAAGTTTCGGCCATGATGAAGGTTTAAACTGAAAACAAGCGAATATTAACAAAAATTGTTACTATCTTCGGATGAATAGCAAATTTGCTTGAGTTCCCGGTAACGGAACCAAATTGTTTAAGAAAAAAATAGTTTTCAAGGTCAAAGCAATAATTTTATATGACGGGCCACAAGCAACCAATTCAGTCCGAAAGATATAAATTTTGTTAATACAATGTGAAAGAGAAGTGAGAAATAAATTCAATGACAGATAATATAACAAAAATAAAGCAGAGAAAAAAAATTCTTATTTAATGATCCTTGATAGGATAATGAGCCGAACAGAGCTTGAAGGGCCGAACTATGGCTAACTTGAGAGCAATATGCTATAAATTACAATGTATAGAATTGTAGAGAAGAAAATTAGATCCCCCTCATGGTTGTAAAAGTATGTCTATTTATAGGGCTATATCTAAGTAACCATTCTCCTTGAATTATGGGTCCATTATGAGCATTTACTCAATCCATCCATTACTTTTGGAAGACTTGTAACAGCTGTGTAAATGCTAGAATTCCGTAACTGGTGAATTAATTCCGTAATTGATGAATAAATTCCATAACTGATGAGTTAATTTCGTAACTGATGAGTCACTCCCGTTCCTGTTGAGTCAATCCCGTGCCTGTTAAGTCAATCTCGTGCCTGTTGAGTCAATCTTGAATTGATTGCCTTGTTCTGACCGTTACAATCATTTATTGCATTTGTTGTACGTTACATAATTGATTTGTAACAGATGGTCCAATGATGATAAATCCCATATAATCTGGGATTAATTGATTCCTTCCTCATATTCTCCCGCACCTGATCCGGCTATTTCATGATGATCAGTTCCGAGGCTAACAGGCACGGTACGAGTATGTTCGGTCCCGAGGGTGTTTCACATATCATCTTTACATGTCATTCTTCACTTTTCTTCAAACTTTGCTGACACATGTCGCCATTTAATAGACCCACATGGCGAGTCTAATTTTCACTAATACAAGAAGCTCTAGCTCCGCCCCTGCCCATGGTTATGATAGCCTAAACATACTCAAATGTACATGTAAAATCACCGAAAAGTATCAGGGATTTGATACTCTTGGAGCATCTAAAAGAGTCTAAAAATAAATTTACATCTAGTACCACTAATCAGTAATCACAATCTTAGAAATAAAATTATTTAAAATATGTTTAAATATACAGTATACTAAAAAAAGTAACCAGTCAAATCCTCAGTGCTGAAAAACTTTTCTCTAGTTATTAATGAGCAATGGTTGAAAAAAAAAATTCCTGAATTCTTCCTCCAAACCTTGCAAAAACAAAAAGAAAAATCAACTTGAATTAGAGCAAACTCTTGGATATTCACAAGTCTAGTAATGTGTCTTAAAGCTAGCTATTTGTATACTATTCCTAAGCATCATTATTAAGTGCACACTGAAGAAAAATAAAGAACGTCTCATAGATAATTTTCAATAATAATTACAACTTATATAAACAGTTCCTTCAACGCAGAATGTCTTTGACCAGTTCATAATTGGTAATATACACAAGTAACCATACTGTTAAAGTTACTTCTGAAAAAGAGGTCTGTATCGGGGAAAATTGTATTTATATATATATGGTGACATATCATGAAACGTAGATTGATCAAACAGTTAAAGAATTAAGGTTGGTTAACAGACACGAGCAACAACAGATACGAGCAAGTTAAATAAAGAAGGCACGAGCAGTCATACAAATAATTCAACGCTCGTACCTATTCAAGACATTCAAAGGTTAAAGATCGAGAAGAGTCAAAGGAATGAATCTGACAGCAAAAAAGAGTCCAGATACAGCATTTAATGAGTATTAAATACTAGAAATGTTAGAGAATATGTATTTAATGTATATGATTGCATAACGTAACATTTAAGGTCACTAATTACCCATATTTGTCTTATTATGGCAAAGGTAAAGTCTGTATTCCGAAAACGGCTATAAAAGGGAAAGTCACAAACAAAAAAGGGGGACAGACTACTGAAAGATACTTTGATTAATTTGCTTTCTGATTATACCATTCTCAAATCTCTTTCTTATATACTTTTTCCCGATTATCAGTAACCCGAGTTCTTCTAAATTCAAGCTTTGACCTAAAACCTAATTTTCGGTTAAACAAATTGGTTCCGTTACCGGGAATCTGATAATCAATTATATCTTAATCTAATTTTCTTGATTGTGCCAATCATGTCAAACAACAATGACAACACTCAAGGAAACCCAGAAATTCAAACAATCCAGCAACTTCAGGGAGACTCTCCACGAGGCTCTCCACAAGGTTCTCCACGAGGCTCCCCACGACGGTCTCGTGAAGGCACTACTGATGGATCTCACACAGATGGACAGACTCAATTCGAAAATGTTGAAACCATGAATGAGGCTTTGCAAAAACTTAATGCCTCTCAAGTCAATAAAGCTCTTCAGGCTTTTGTTAGCCAATTACCTGCTGCTCCACCCACATCTACTCGAAACAACAATACTTTGGAGAATCACCGTTCAGGATTGGTTAATTCAGGCAGCGGTGGAACCCCTAGTGAAACACAAGAGGGAGACCCAGGTAATCCAGTTAATTCTGATTTACAAAATCTAGTACTAACTCTGCAGAAACAGCTTAAGGAGCAAAATGAACGCATAGAACAAATACCTGGAGTACCGCCCATGATCAAGGGAGTAGATATAGATAAATATTCCCAACAACCATGGAAGCCAAGTCCTGTCCCCCTCCCAATTCTAAAGAAGTTTAAGATGCCTGATATTCCAAAGTACGATGGTACATCAGATCCACGAGATCACGTTACTGCATTCACAACAGGTGTCAAGGGCAATGATTTGACTAAGCAAGAGATTGAGTCGGTCTTGGTCAAGAAATTCGGTGAAACACTCACTAAAGGGGCCTTAACATGGTATTCTCTTTTACCTGAAAATTCTATAAATTCGTTTGCTGAGCTTGCAAAATTGTTTATCAAAGCACACTCGGGAGCTCAAAAAATTGAAAAAAGAATGGAAGACATCTTCAAAATCAAGCAAGGAGATTCAGAGTTGCTTAGAGAGTTCGTAGATAGATTTCAACGGGAAAGAATGACGCTGCCACGAGTACCTGACAATTGGGCAGCCATAACCTTCGCTAGTAATTTGAATGAGAAGAGTTCAGAAGCCACGAGGCGACTCAAAGAAAGCCTTCGAGAATTCCCAGCAACAACGTGGAATGATGTCTACAACAGATACAGTACAAAGATGAGAATTGAAGAAAACATTATTTTACGACATAAAACAGAAGAAAAGGTAAGCTCAAGGTGTGTGGAAAATGAAAAGAGGTCCGGTAAAAATAGGTACGAGCCATACATGGGACCTGCGGGAAAAGACTCACGATCAAGGCAAGATAATCAAAGATACGATCACAAACCTAGAAATAGGGAATCAGGTTCCTCACCGAGGTTCGAAAATGATCGGAACACACGCGGGTCACGAGACGATAATGGAAGTCTAAAGGCAAGGTTCGGTGGTTAAAACTTCAACGTAAGCACCTCTGAACTCGTGGCTGTTTTAAGAAGCATGGGAGATAAGGTACGATGGCCAAAGGAAACGCGATCGAATCCGAACAGACGAAACCCTGATCATTGGTGCGAATTTCATAACCATCACGGGCATAAAACAACAGATTGCAGGTTTCTGCAAGGTGAAGTTGATCATTTGTTAAAACAGGGGTATCTTACTGAGTTATTCAGTGAGAAAGGTAAGCAAACATACATGAAGAACAGACAGGAGCCTCCAAAACCACCTTCGCCCAAGAGAACTATCAACGTTATAAGTGGGGGTGAAGAGATCAACGATATATCATATAAAAAGGTTTCAAAAGTAACAATTATCCACGGGAAGCGGCCTCGACATGTACTGGAAGAGGAGAATGTTATATTTAACGACGTAGACGCCGAGGGACTCATAACTCCGCATAACGACGCACTGGTAATATCTTTACTTGCACATGACACTAACGTGAAATGAGTTTTGGTTGATCCAGGTAGTTCTGTAAACATTATTTTAATACGAGTATTGCGCGAGATGCAAGCGGAGGATAAATTAATTCCAAAGGCGCATACTTTGTCGGGATTTGACAACTCTAGTGTTGTAACAAAAGGGGAAGCAATATGTAACGACCCGACCCGTCGTTACGGGAGTTACCGCCCCGTTTTCCCCGTTTTATGCTTCTATGTGTTTCATTATATGTGTTTGGAGAGTTTGAAGTAATTCGGATAGAGTTCGGTTAGAAATGAGACAATAAGTCTCTTTATGAGAAGGTTAGTTTGGAAAAGTCAACCGAATGTTGACTTATGAGTTAGAAGGCTCGAAATGGATTTCCGATGATTCGACCAGTTTAGGGGGATGATTTGTTACTTAGGAGCACAATCGGAATTGAATTTGGAGGTCCGGTGTAGAATTAGGCTTGAATTGGCTAAGATTGGATTTTGGCGAATTTCGGATGGTAGGTGAGATTTTGATCCGAGGGTCGGAGTGGAGTTCCGAGAGTTGCAGTAGCTCCGTTAGGTGATTTTGGATATGCGTGCAAAGTTTCAGATCATTCGGAGGTGTTTAGGTCAGGTTTTAGATCAAATGCAAGTTTCGGAAGTTTTAGTTTAACTTAGGCTTGAATCCGTGGTAATTCGATGATTTTGGTGTTTGTGATAGTGTTTTTATGTTACGAGCAAGTTTGAATGAAGTAATAGAACATATCTGTGCATTTGGTTAAGGTCCCGAGGGCCTCGGTTTGAATTCGGGTGGTTAAACGAGAGTTTTGAGGTGTAATTGCAGGTCAGATTTTCCGTCATCTGGTGTTTCCGCTTCTGCGGAAATGGACCGCAGAAGCGGGTACGTGGTCGCAGAAGCGGTCGTGGCCGGCTAGGGAAATTCCGCAGATGCGGAAGGTGGCTCGCACCAGCGGGTCCGCATAAGCGGACACTGTACCGCGGAAGCGGTTTTGAGGGAGCCGCAGAAGCGGACTTCGTGTCGCATAAGCGAAGTCCGGGTTTCTAAGTGAAGATCGCAAAAGCGGAAATGGGGCCACAGAAGCGGTTCCGCATAAGCGAAAGCGGGACCACAAAAGCTGGACTGGGCGACAGAAGGGTTTTAAAATAATATTTCATCCGCGACCCTTTCATATTTTCCTCCATTGTTGACGTTCTTAAGAGCTTTGAACAAGGAAATTCGAGGGTTTTGACTGAGAATCACTTGGAGGTAAGTTCCTTGGCATAAATATTCGAATTTATGGTAGAAATTACATGTAAATTGTAGAAAATTCATCAAAAAAACGGGTCAAGCTAGGGCTTGGAAAGCTGTGATGTAAAAATAGAATTTGGAGGGTCAAACGAGCTTCGATTTTGGTAAACTTTATATGCACGGACTCGTGGCAAGACGAGGAATCCGTTGGTGTGATTTTTGGAATTTTTCGAGAAGTGGGCCCGGGGCTCGGGTTTTACCAACTTCGAGAATTTTAGTACTTTTCGAGTATTTTTGACTGGGTTATGTTTCTTTAACCCATATTTATGTATTCGTTGTGATTTTGACTAGATTCGACGCACGAGGAGGTTGATACGAAAGGAAAAGGCATTGCGGACCATTCTACGGCCGGTTAGAGGTGAGTAGTTGGTGTATATGATGGCCTGAGGGTTTGAAACCCCGGCTTATCACATTGTGATGCTATGTTAGGGCGTGACTCGCACCCCATGGCAGGTGCGGGATTGGTTATGACTGGGGATTGAGACTTAGTCCATCCCGAACAAGAATGTTTCTATATTGGAGACTGATACGCACCCTGTATTGGATATATCTGGGCTTATTGCCGTGTTTGGGGCCTTGTGCCGATCTGTAGCATCCTTAGAGGATGAATGTCATTATGATAGCTTGCTTTGTGTAATCATTGATCTCAGTCCTGTGTTTAATTACTGTTATGAAATGCTAAGTCACTTTTCCTTAAGTTTAATATCTAAAGTATATTCTTCTTAATAAATTGGAAATTGGGAAATTAATTGAATCTGTTACGTGACTCATATGCATATTGTGGACTGAGTATGGATCGGGCTGCATGCCGCAGCGAATGGTATGATTATATTGCGCTTGGGCTGAAGGAGCCCCTCCGGAGTCTGTACACACCCCCGGTGAGCACCGTCGACGTTAAATGGATCGGGCTACGCGCCGTAGCAGTCATGTGCATTGCATTGCATCTTTACATTATACTTGACTGATATATTTGAAGTTGTTTTGCTGTTAGTTCGTAGTTAGGTGTTGGACTGTTAGTTTTAGCTTTGCTTTGTGGCATTTCGTGGATTTCTTATCTTCAGACATTTTATATGCTTATTACTCACTGAGTCGGTAGTACTCACCCTACTCCCTGCACCTTGTGTGCAGATTCAGGTACACCGGAGGCGTAGCTGAGCATTCTTTGTTTCCCAGAGCTTATCAGAGTTGTTGAGGTAGCTGCTTGGCGTTCGCAGGACCTGACTACTCTTCCTATTTCAGTTTTAGTTATATATATACATTTCCAGACTTGAGTATTTTCGTTCAGATATTGTTATTCAGATTGTTTAGAGGCTCTAGACTCATGACCCAGGTCTTTGGGAGCGTTTTATCAGACTTCGTATTTTTTTCTCAGTATTATTCTATTATAAATATTGGATTATTATTCTAAAACTATTATACTCTCTTTAGATTGTCGGTTTGAGGTTTACGGTTAATTTGGGAACGATTGTGGTCTGGCTTGTCTAGCAATATTGTTGGGCGCCATCACGACCGGGTTTGGGGTCGTGACACAGTACTTACTACATTCGCAGAAGGCGTCGTTAAAGATACCAAATTTCAAGTCGTAGATATGAAAATGGCTTACAATATGATTCTTGGGAGGCCATGGATTCATGACATGAAAGTTGTTCCTTCAACCTTTCATCAAGTTATTAAATTTCCATCTCAATGGGGAATACGCCAAATCAGAGGCGATCAACAAACACCTAGAAGCATCAATTCCGTTGCAGATTCAACTATTAAGGGTGAAGACAAATAGCAATTACAGAATTTAAATGAGGGTAATGATCCCGCTTACTAGATTTCTCGTTTGTTAATTTCCTGTCTTGGTGGGAGGGAGATAAGGATATCTCGTCTTAACAATGAATCAAATGAAAGTGAAAGAAATCGAATTTCACACCTTTTTCCTTTTCTGACGGACCAATCATTCCCTGCAGGATGGATAAACTTTATCGAAAAAGGTTAGGAAAGCAGGTGCTCTTATTGGACGTCACGGGAGAAATCCCGATGGCTGAGAGGGTCATACCCTTCCGAGCTGTGGAGCGTACCAACTTCACTTTGATTAACATCGAGTTGTATGGTGACTACGAGATAGAACATGGGTTCACCCGCTCAATACTACAACAAGACTACCAGTAGAGGAACTGAACGGGCAAAAAGACCTACTAAATAGGAGGAAAAGGTGCTATCCCAATAGGTTCCGGCTTCGAAGCCCCTCTCCTCTCTCTGTAACTAGAGAGGTAGGCAAACCTGAGTTTAAAGCCACCTCGATTCGGGATGTCGGAACATCAGTTCTTTTTTTTACAGAGATTTCTGGTGAAAACTTCAATCTTGAAGCATGGGCAGGCGAACAGAATGTCCGACCTATCTCCGGAAGATACTCAAGTCGTAATTTCTCATAGGGAATGGTGCCTTTAGAACCTAATTTCGGGCATAAATCCTGGGCCAAGTTATTTAGCACCTCCGCCCTACTAAAGAAGTTCGCAAGCAAGGGACATGCCGAACACCTACCTTTCCAACTAAGTCCAAGGCGAGGACCCCTTAGTGTCAACCTCACCTGAGCAAAAGCAAACAGATGTGGATTCGGGACCTGACACCATTCAAAAACCGGAGGAGAAGGAGAACATCAAAACAACGATAGAAGAGCTAGAGGCCGTGGTGTTATTTATACATTGACCCGAGAGAAAAGTTTACATAGGAGCTAATCTTAGCCCGGAGGTAAAACGTAAATTGATTGAATTTTTAAAAGCTAATGCAAATTATTTTGCTTGGTCCCATTCTGACATGACAGGGATACCACCGGAAGTCATGACTCATAAATTGAATGAAGATCCATCATATCCTCCCGTCAAGCAAAAGAAAAGAAAGCAAGGAACTTTCAAAAATAAGGTGATTCAAGAGGAAGTTCAAAAATTGCTAAAAATTGGTTCAATTCGTGAGGTAAAATATCCTAACTGATTAGCTAATACTGTTGTGGTTCCTAAGAAGAACGGTAAGTGGCGAGTCTGTGTAGATTACACAGACCTTAATAAAGCGTGTCCAAAAGATTCCTTTCCTTTACCGCACATAGATCAGTTAATTGATGCTACTGCAGGGCATGAGCTATTAAGTTTTTTAGATGCATATTCAGGCTATAATCAAATCAAGATGGATCCAGGAGATGAAGAAAAAACATCTTTTATAACAGACAGGGGGACTTACTGTTATAAGGTAATGCCCTTTGGTCTTAAGAATGCAGGTGCAACGTATCAAAGGTTGGTCACCCAAATGTTTCAAGAACATTTAGGTAAAACTATGGAGGTATATATAAATGATATGCTAGTTAAGACTCAACATTCAAAAGATCATATATCGCACATGTCTGATACGTTTTAAATTTTACGAAAATATAATATGAAGTTGAATCCAAAAAAATGTGCATTTGGTGTGGCATCAGGTAAGTTTTTAGGTTTTCTTGTTTCTAACCGTGGTATTGAAGTGAATCCTGCACAGATTAAGGCCATTGAAGAAATCCCTGATATACTTTCAAACAAGAAAGAGGTTCAAAGACTAACAAGGAGAATCGCAGCTTTGGGAAGGTTCATTTCTAAATCATCGGAAAAATGTTTCAAATTCTTCTCGGCTCTTAAGAAGCAGGATCATTTTGAATGGGATGAGGAGTGTCAACAAGCACTTAGGGATTTGAAAACATACTTGTCAAATCCACCTTTGCTAGCAAAACCAAAGGCTGGGGAGAAACTTTTCATCTACCTTGCTGTTTCAGAAGTTGCGGTAAGCGCGGTTTTGGTTCGAGAAGAGCAGGGTAAACAATCTCCTATCTATTATGTTAGTAAATCTTTGTTAGATGCAGAGACACAGTATCCACAATTAGAAAAACTAGCGCTTGCTCTGATCATGGCATCTAGGAAGTTAAGACCATATTTTCAATGCCATCCCATTATTGTAGTGACTACATACCCCTTACGTAATATAGTACATAAACATGAATCGTCAGGGAGGTTAGCTAAATGGGCCATAGAGCTAAGTGAATATGAAATCA
>NW_017675489.1:0-430 GCF_001879085.1 Nicotiana attenuata | reverse complement strand
ATAACGGTTTCCGTAAACCAGGTAACCTAGCAAAAACGGGGAAAGTTACGTAAAAACAACAATATAAATTTTTTACTACTTAAGAGGAAGGGAGTTGAAGAAGGATCATCAGCAGGCTCAACTGGAATAGCATCGCCAACAGAAGCGGGTTGATTTCTAACCATTGGAGTATCAATAGATGAAGTTTCAACTTGACTTGCAACAAGGGGCACGACTGAGCTCGAAGAGGGTGCATAACCTGAGGCAATTCCAGCGGTCATGGGGACTTCAACTGCAGAAGTTTCAGTTAAGGGAACTTCACCCATGGGAACATCAACTCCGGTAGCTTCAGCTTCGGAAACTTCAATCGCGGGAGAAGGGAAGTCCAGTGGTTGTTGAGCTTTTTCAATAGTCTCCATCACCTTAGCTAACTCTGACTCCAGGTTAAAGT
>NW_017675488.1:62640-65990 GCF_001879085.1 Nicotiana attenuata | reverse complement strand
GAATTGGCAGTTAGATTTTGGCGATTTCCGATCGATAGGCGTAGATTTTGATCCGAGGGTCGGAATGGAATTCTGAGAGTTGCTGTAGCTTCGTTATGTGATTTGGGATGTGTGTGCAAAATTTCAGGTCATTCGGAGGTGTTTTGGTTGGGTTTTTGATCAAATGCGTGTTTCGGAAGTTTTGAAGAACTTAGGCTTGAATTCGGTGAGAATTGATGATTTTAGTGTTGTTTGATGTGTTTTGATGATTGGAACAAGTTTGAATGATGTTTTAGGATGTGTTGGTGCTTTTGGTTGAGGTCCCGGGGGCCTCGGGGTGATTTCGGATGGTCAATCGGACCATTTTTGGTATTTTAAAGTTGCAGATTTTTGTGTTCAGGTGCTGCAGAAATTAAGCTTTCCCGATCGCGTGGGGTGAATCGCGATCGCGTAGAAGGACTGAGGAAGGCCAAGAATTTATCCTTCGTGTTCGCGATAGGGGCTTCGCGTTTGCGGAAGGCTGGGATGCAATGTATCGCATTCGCGTGAGTGCAATCGCGATCGCGTAGAGGAATTTGGGGTCTGAGGATCTTTGTTCATCGCGTTCGCGTGGATTTATCCTCGTTCGCGTAGTTTTGCAGTTCTGAGCATTGCGTTCGCGTGGGCTTCACCGCGTTCGCGTTGAGTAATTTGGAAGGCCTGATGATTTGTGCTTCGCAATCGCGAGGCTTGTGCCGCGATCGCGATGAAGGAGGAACAGTGCTGGGCAGAATGTTATAATTTCATTTCATCTGCGATTTTGGGTCATTTTTCCTCCATGGTTGACCATTTTGAGAGCTTCTTGGTGGAGATTAAAGAGGGATTCGAGGGGAAACAACTTGAGGTAAGAATTTTGGTCTTAAAACTCGTTTGTGTTGTGAAATTCACC
Source organism: Nicotiana attenuata (assembly GCF_001879085.1). Taxonomy (NCBI): domain Eukaryota; kingdom Viridiplantae; phylum Streptophyta; class Magnoliopsida; order Solanales; family Solanaceae; genus Nicotiana; species Nicotiana attenuata. The sequence continues at coordinate 65,083 of NW_017675488.1, read as the reverse complement.
TAGAAATTTTATGGAACTTAAGCAAAAATGGAAGAACTAGGGCTTGGGATTTGAAATTTGATTTGGGGATTTGAAGGACCAATTCGGGTCGTATTTGAGAACTTTTGGTATGTATGAACTCGTGAGGAGATAAGGAACCCGTTGATGTGAAAATTTCTGAGTTTCGAGAAGTGGGCCCGGGGCTCGGATTTTGCTAATTTCGAGATTTTTGATATTTTTCGATTGTTTTCGATTGGGTATTGTTCCTTTGGCCTATTGTGATGTATTCGCTCTGATTTTGGATAGATCCGATGCGCGTGGAGGCCGATTTGAGGGGCAAAGGCGTCGCGAGCTAGGGATTTCGCCGGTTCGAGGTGAGTAATGATTGTAAATAATATCCTGAGGGTTTGAAACCCCGGATTTGCACACCGTAGTTCAATTTATTTGACCAGTAGGTGTCTGGACTGTTCCTCGTTACTACTCCACCGAGGTTAGTCTTGATACTTACTGGGCACCGCCGTGGTGTGCTCATACTACACTTCTGTATATTTTTGTGTATAGATCCATGTATTTGATCGGTAGTAGTTGTGCGGGTCGTCGCGGTGGCGCCTCAAGGTAAACCTGCTACAGCGTTCGCAGGCCTCGGAGTCACCTTCATGTGTACTTATTTCCATTTGTTCCTTTTGTTTCGGAGCGGTGATGTATTTATTTTGTATAACTATTCTTAGAAAGGCTTGTGACTTCTACCACCGATTTTGGGAATTATAATTTGTTCAGAGTAATTTAATTTAAAGTTAGTAAATATCAATATTATTTCAGCTTATGCTAGGCTTACCTAGTTTAGAGACTAGGTGCCATCACGACTCCTTCGGAGGGATTTTTGGGTCGTGACATGTAACGACCCGACCGGTCGTTTTGAGCTTTTGCACTTCGATCGCCAGTCCTCGGGCATGACTTGCCCCGTGTTATGTATTGTGACTAATGTAGATCATTGGTTTTGGTTTTCAGAAAAAATTTGGAATGAATTTGAAAGAACAGTTTCAGTTGAAAGCTTGGAATTTGAAAGGTTTGACCAAGAGTTGACTTATTTAAATACGAGCTCGGATCGGAGTTTTTATGATTTGGTTAGCTTCGTTGGGTGATTTATGACTTAGGAGCGTGATCGGAAGTAATTTTGGAGGTCCGGTGTAGAATTTGGCTTGAATTGGCGAAGTTAGTATTTTGGCGATTTCCGATCGATAGGCGAGATTTTGATCTGAGGGTCGGAATGGAATTCCGAGAGTTGCTGTAGCTTCGTTATGTGATTTGGGATGTGTGTGCAAAATTTAAGGTCATTCGGAGGTGTTTTGGTTGGGTTTTTGATCAAATGTGTGTTTCGGAGTTTTGAAGAACTTAGGCTTGAATTCGGTGAGAATTGATGATTTTAGTGTTGTTTGATGTGTTTTGATGATTGGAACAAGTTTGAATGATGTTTTAGGATGTGTTGGTGCTTTTGGTTGAGGTCCCGGGGGCCTCGGGGTGATTTCGGATGGTCAATCGGACCATTTTTGGTATTTTAAAGTTGCAGATTTTTGTGTTCAGGTGCTGCAGAAATTAAGCTTTCCCGATCGCGTGGGGTGAATCGCGATCGCGTAGAAGGACTGAGGAAGGCCAAGAATTTATCCTTCGTGTTCGCGATAGGGGCTTCGCGTTTGCGGAAGGCTGGGATGCAATGTATCGCATTCGCGTGAGTGCAATCGCGATCGCGTAGAGGAATTTGGGGTCTGAGGATCTTTGTTCATCGCGTTCGCGTGGATTTATCTGCGTTCGCGTAGTTTTGCAGTTCTGAGCATTGCGTTCGCGTGGGCTTCACCGCGTTCGCGTTGAGTAATTTGGAAGGCCTGATGATTTGTGCTTCGCAATCGCGAGGCTTGTGCCGCGATCGTGATGAAGGAGGAACAGTGCTGGGCAGAATGTTATAATTTCATTTCATCCGCGATTTTGGTCATTTTTCCTCCATGGTTGATCATTTTGAGAGCTTCATGGTGGAGATTAAAGATGGATTCGAGGGGAAACGACTTGAGGTAAGAATTTTGGTGTTAAAACTCGTTTGTGTTGTGAAATCCACCTAGAAATTTATGGGACTTAAGCAAAAATGGAAGAAACTAGGGCTTGGGATTTTGAAATTTGATTTGGGGATTTGAAGGACCAATTCGGGTCGTATTTGAGAACTTTTGGTATGTATGAACTCGTGAGGAGATAAGGAACCCGTTGATGTGAAAATTTCTGAGTTTCGAGAAGTGGGCCCGGGGCTCGGATTTTGCTAATTTCGAGATTTTTGATATTTTTCGATTGTTTTCGATTGGGTATTGTTCCTTTGGCCTATTGTGATGTATTCGCTCTGATTTTGGATAGATTCGATGCGCGTGGAGGCCGATTTGAGGGGCAAAGGCGTCGCGAGCTAGGGATTTCGCCGGTTCGAGGT
>NW_017675488.1:56824-57849 GCF_001879085.1 Nicotiana attenuata | reverse complement strand
AGATGTAAATGCTGTGTTGAGGGTTTGAAACCCCGAATTTGCACATGGTAGTGCTATGTTGAGGTGACTTGCACGCCGGATAACGGGCGTGGGGTAGAGCACTGTCGGGGATCGTGACTTGGTCCGTCCCGCTTAATAAAATTACTGCCTAATTGATTGAAGCTTAGTGAGATCCTTATAAAAATGGATTAATTGTCATAATTTGGCCTCGTGCCAACTGATTGAATCCTTCAGGGATTGTTTTTACTCGTTTCTTACCATATTTTCAGACAATTGAACTTAGTCCTAGTATTTAGTACTGTTTTGCAAACTCAGCCACTTTTTCTCAAAACTTGGAACTTAAATAATATTTCTAATGAAGTTTGGGCTGAGTATTTCTATATTATTGTGCCTGAGGGGTTTATATGAGTCTGGACTGAGTATGGGATCGGGCTGCGCGCCCCAGCAGCATTCATGCACTTGATGAACAGTGTATTTCGGCCGTATCTAGATTCATACTTGTCACGACCCCAACCCCGGTCGTGATGGCGCCCAACACACTGCTAGGCAAGCCCGACCAATTCAACAATCTTAACCCTTTTGTACAGTTCATGATTCAATTAACACAAATAATTACTAAGTCGTAATACTGAAACTCTGAAATATAATTAAAACATGCGGAAAACCCAAGTAGAAATACTACTACACAACCCGAAGAATTCGGTGTCACAAGTCTGAGCCTCTAATACACGGGTGTCAACCTACTACATATTGCTCTAAAGAAATGCGGAAATAAAGCAAATAAGTTAGATGGGAAGATCAGGACTGCGGACGTCATGCAGCTACCTTGATGTTCCCAGATATGATGCTCGACAGAGAAATCCTCACTCAGCCTCAGTGGTTGCACCTAGATCTGCACACAAGGTGCAGGGAGTAATGTGAGTACTTCCAACCCAGAGAGTAATAAACATAAATAAGGGTTGAGAGTAAGAAATCCTGTATAGGCACAATGTAAGCTATAATTACAACAGTTTAATCCAGATAAT
>NW_017675488.1:48686-56037 GCF_001879085.1 Nicotiana attenuata | reverse complement strand
CAACGAATACGTCACATTATGCTATAGCATCAATACCCAATTGAAAATAATCGAAAAATATCAATAATCCCGAAATTGACAAAACCCGAGCCCCGGGCCCACTTCTCGAAAAATTATAAAATTCACATCATCGGATTCCTCGTCTCGCTACGAGTCCATACATATCAAATTTACCAAAATCGAAGTCCATTTGACCTTCCAAATTCCATTTTTAACTTATAATTTCTCATCAATTTCAAGCCTAAGTTCTTCAAATTCTTCCGAAGCTCACATTCAATCAAAAATCCCAACCAAAACACCTCCGAATCATCTGAAATTTTGCACACACATCCAAAATCACCTAACATAACTACTGCAACTCTCGGAATTCCATTCCGACCCCTGGATCAAAATCTCACCCACCAACCGGAATTTGCCAAAATACTAACTTCGCCAATTCAAGCCTAATTCCACACCGGACCTCCAAAATCACTTCCGATCACGCTCTTAAGTCACAAATCATCCCCTGAAGCTAACCGAATCACCAGAAGTCACATCCGAGCCCTCTAACTCAATAGTCAACTTCCGGTTGACTTTTTCAAAACAAGCTTTCCTTAAAGAGACTAAGTGTCTCATTTCCATCTAAAACCAATCCAATTCAACTCGATTACCTCAAATACCGATAATGAAGCATGGAGAAACATAATATGGGGAAAACGGGACGGTAACTCATGTGACGACGGGCCGGGTCGTCACATTCACACAAAAAAAATTATTTTTGTAATGTCATTTGTGTTCTTCCAGAAAACCGCGCGAAGTACCAATAATGAATTTTGAATTATGATTTTCTATTTTTGTAATTATGAATTAATTCATAATGAAAAAAATATAATGTCGTTAACTTAACCGCGCGAAGCGCGGATGCAACGACCCGACCGGTCGTTTTGAGTTCTAGCTCGTCGTCCAGCAGTTTGAGGCCATGAGCAGCTTCATTTCAGATATTACGACTTGCACGCGTGGTCGGAATTGAATTTCGGGAAGTTCGGGGTTGATTCGGAAGTGAATTCTCATTTCGGAAGCCTTAAGTTGAAAGAATCAACTAGGATTGGATTTTTGAGTAAACGACCTCGGAATCAGGATTCGAAGGCTCCAACAGGTTCGTATGATGATTTCGGACTTGGGCGCATGCCCGGATCGGGTTTCGGATGACTCGGGAGCATTTTGGCGCCTATTGTGGAAGTTAGCACTTTGGAAGAAATTTCACAAGTTTGGGGTGAAGTGCATTTCAGTGTTATCAATGCCCGTTTGGGATTCCGAGTCTGGGAGTAGCTCTGTATAGTGATTCTGGTATGGGGAGCGTGATCGAAAGTGAATTCGGAGGTCTGTGGGTCATTTTGAAGTCGTTTGGCTAAAGATAGAAATTTGAAGGTTTTTAAGAAGTTTGACCGGAAGTGGACTTTTTGATATCGGGGTCGGAATTCGATTCCAAAAGTTGGAGTACGTCCGTAATGTCGAATATGACTTGTGTGCAAAATTTGAAGTCAATCGGACGTGATTTGATAGGTTTAAACATCGAAAGTAGAAGTTTAAGATTCTAAAGTTCATTAAGCTTGGATTGGAGGTCGATTCATGATTTTAGCGTTGTTTGATATGATTTGAGACCTCGAGCAAGTCCGTAATGTGTTTTGGGACTGGTTGGCATGATTGGTTGGGGTCTCGGGGGCCTCGGGTGGATTTCGGGTAGCTATCGGATCAAAATGGAATTTTTGGGAAGGCTGAAGCTGTTGGTTGCTGTCATAACCGCACCTGCGGTTGCTAAACCGCAGGTGCGAGACCGCAGAAGCGGTCCATCTATCGCAGAAGCGGCCCAAGTCCAGGCAGCCTAAGACCGCAGATGCGGCCTAAATCCGCAGAAGCGGTGGGCCTGTCCGCAGAAGCGGCCTAGACCGCAGAAGCGGTCTTCTTTCCGCAGAAGCGGTGGTCGCAGGTGCGGCCAAGGACCGCACATGCGGAAATCGCAGAAGGCAGTGGTTTCATTTATTCGGGCTCTAGGCCATTTTTGTTCATTTTCACTCATTTCTTGGGCGATTTTGGAGCTATTGGAGGGGTGATTCCGCCTAGAATTGTGAGGTAAGTTATTTCTAATTAATGTGAGTTTAATACTTGAGTTTTGGGTAGATTAACACATATAAATTAGTGAAAATCATGGGAATAGAGTAAAACCTAGGGTTTTTCTAAAAACAAGATTCAACCACGAAATTTGTTATGGAATGAAGTAGAAATTATATATTCTTGATCCTTAGGTTATAAAGAACAACTTTCTTCGTAAAGATTTCCGAATCCGGGCACGTGGGCCCGGGGTCGGATTTTAGGAACCTTGTGTTTAAGGTTGCAAAGTTGCTTAAATAGTTAGAATGCAATCTTGTGATCTTGTATTGACTAGTTCTTACCTCGTTTATCTAGTTTTGGATCGTTCGGCTCAAAATTGAGAGTTTGAGCTCGTTCTTGGTATTGGAAGTATGCTTTGGAACGAGGTGAGCCTCCTTTCTAACCTTGTAAGAGGGAATTGTCTCCATAGGTGAAATAATTGATTATGTGCTCCTATTTGTGGGGGCTACGTACGCATGAGGTGACGAGAGTCAGTGCGTAGCTACTAATATGTGTAAGTCCGGGTAGTCTAGGACCCAGAAGCATGCTATACTTGGAATATCTGTAATCTTATTGACAGTTAAATTTCTTAATTCCTATCGGATTGGTAAATGAATTTCTAAGAGAATTAAACTTCATTTTTCTTAAATCGTTGAAAGAGAATTGGCTTTTATTTGGGTAAATGTCCCCCGATAAATTTTAAATTTGCTGTTCTAGCATGAATTTCTATGTGTACTTGCGTCGCATGTGTGATTCGCGAGCAGGGTGCTTGTTTACTTAAATTTGACCGCGTCGCATGTATGATTCACAAGCGGGGTAATAGATACATCTATGGTTCGCGCCGTTCGACCCTCGGCAGTGCATATTTTACATTTATGTTGGATCGGGCCGTACGACCTCGGCATGAGTTGCGCATGCTTGTATTGCTTGCCTTGAGATTTATTGATATTGATATTTGCTCTCCCCGACTTGAGATAATTGTTAATCAATGAATTATGAATCTGGAGACTTTTAATAAAAAGGAACTTTTACCTGTTTCGTGACTCATTTGAATCTACCGTTGTTCTTAATAAATCCATGAGTCATCGCACTAATAATAATATTATTGGACCTTTAGTAAGTGTCGAAGTTGCCATCTCGTCTCTACTTCTTCGAGATTAGGCAGGATACTTACTGATTACACGTTGTTTTCGTACTCATGCTACATTTGCTGTGCATTTTGTTGCAGAGGTACAGGTGTTACTAGTGGCATACTGGGTGTAGCAGCATGGATGATACGGAGACTAGGTGAGCTATATTTCTCGAGGCGACCTGCAGCTAGTATAGTCTCTCTCTCAGCATTGTATTTACTTTCTATCCAATTTGTGTTACGGACAGTTACTGTACTTTATTCGATTTTCTTAGAAATTGCTCATGCACTTGTGACACCGGGTTCTGGGATGATTATAAAGTATTTTGTATTAACTGCTTAGCATTCAATTGATTTGAAATGATTATCTTTTACTGGTAAAATTTGAAGGAAAGTCATAGTTTTCAAGAGTATTAAAACGAGAATTTAATTAAGTATTTTGGTTGGCTTGCCTAACAGTGGTGTCCGGCGCCATCATGACCTTTAGTGGAATTTGGGTCGTGACAACATGGTATCAGAGCTCTAGGTTCCCGTAGGTCTCACGAGTCATGAGAAAGTCTAGTAGAGTCTCGCGGATCGGTACGGAGACGTCTGTACTTATCTTCGGGAGGCTGCAGGACTGTTAGGAGTATTTCCCTTCTTGATTCCTCATCGTGCGATTTGGTTCCTGGAGGCTTATGCCTTTAATTCCTTCCTATTCAATCTTATGCGACACGAACCGCTTGTTATAAATCGAGAATTGAAGAATTGTAATGGTACTACCGATGTGGTGCGGGATGTTTCTCCCTGCATAGTTGTCTGAGCTATTATTGTCGCCTTGTGGAAGGATATTCTGCCATTTCAGCTCAGTAGCGGTACTTCTGAGAGCTCTGAGGCTAGGCACAAGTGATGCTATGACCGATTGTTCCGCAGTATTGATATGATGGTAGGATGTTTGCCTACGTGTCGGGGAAGTGGATGACTTGAAGGGAGGTTTACTCAGTGCATAATCTAGAGATTTGGTATTTTATTCCCGGTAGGGGAAAGGCAATCGGACTAGGAATGGTCAGATGTGGGCTGATGGAGTAACGAGACTTGGTATTTGCGAGCGTGGTGGAGTTTTCTTCTATGATGAGGTGTCGTTGTCCTAATTGAACATTCTAAGTTCGCCGATGTTATGATCTTCTACACTTCGCCTTTGGGGTAAGATATTGTGAAATAGTATTAAAGAAGCGGCTGTCAAATATCGCGGGGTGCGGTAGTTCAGGATTGAATCAGTATTTCTAATGTTGACGGTTCGAGAAAGATGATCTTCGGTAAGGTTTAAAGTTAGCAGCAATTGTGGGTTCAAGTGCCACGAAGATAGATTTTATTTAAGGCAACAATTGAGCAGCAAAGGATGAGGAAGGACATGTGGGGAGTGTCAGGCGGTGGTTAAAATTTCTAGAAGACCAGGTATAGGAAGCAAAGGTCGAGTAGTCGACTAAAAGGGTGAGTTTTGCCAAAGTGGGAGAGTTTGGAGTGATTTGGGAATTTTAGTGATTGGTGATTTGGGCCTACGGATTAATTTGAAGTATGGGCTATCGTGCGACAGGAGATTTGATATAACGGAAAGGAGCTGCTTGAGATAAAGAAGGATACGACCTAACTTTGAATTAGAAGGATGTTGTCGCGCACTTAATTGATGTCCAAGAGGGGTGAATTGACTTATGCAACTAGAGAGTGAGCTTGGACTCAGGATGGGTCATTAATGCCGTAGTGATTGCACCCCGTGTAGCAGCGTTGGAAGATGTCGGCACGTAAATTCCACCGGTGAGTTATCCCCAGTGAGCAGATCGGCGGTCGCATGGTTGGCGAAGCTTCTGCGAAGAATTCTATTGGCTATACAGCAAAGAGATCGGTCGTGTGAATGTGGTCGATGATTCAGAGTATAAAAAGGGGTTTTACGAAAAGATTCCGAGAATTTTGGCTGTTGATTGTGCAAGGTTATGTCAATAAGAGATAAAGGATCCTGGTGAATTCCAGAGTTGTGTAATAATGGCTTCAAGCTAAGTGGGAGAGTCCCACCGCCTATGATTAAGATTGCATGGTTAACTACTTGCGAGGTTTTTGGTTATTAGCATATTGATAGGTCATTCCAGCTACAGAAAGAACATAAGTGGTAATTTGAGCAAAGGAATTGTTAAAGGTGCGCTATGGTTGGCCTTATTGGCTCATGTTCAGACTTGGGGAAGGATTCAGGATTTATGCCTTGTACATATATGGGTTTCAAGGGAAATGATTTTGCCGGGTGCTTCGTCGAGAGGGTATTCATGTGCTAGGAGATTTATGGAATTGATTATATTCGGGGCCAAGTCAGAGCGGGTGCCTCTCAACACGATCCTAGTGGATTCAAAGGGGCAAGGCGTGGTGCCTAGTGATTTCGAGCCTATAGGTACAGTTAAGAATCAAGCTTTGTAGCAGCTTATGAGAAGGTGCCCAGAATTTTCTATGATGTTTTGACCTGCAGTGTAGCAATTGGGAGGTATGAAGTGATTCGTGGGATTTGAGACATCATGGTCTCGTGATTCACGGTCACTCGGGATGAGTGCGGATGGAGTGTGTTATGTGTTGAATGGAGTTATTATTTCTAAGGGAATCAAGGATAAATTGGAAGAAGATAGCCTGGTTAGCCATTGTTGAATCGGCATATTGGGGGTAGTAATCAGTTCCTTCAGTAAATTATGCAAGTGATTTGTGGCGGTACGTGCGAGGCCTGTCGGCCGCCGTAATGGATGTTATTCAGGAGTATTCTACTGTTATGGCATGTTATGGGTAGGCGGATCCCGGAAGAGCTATGGTGGCTTAGACCACTACTTAGAGATTTGCATATTCTAAGGTTATGAGAATTTACCCGTGTGTTGCTATGGTTCTCCTGAAGTGAGTTAAGTGAAAAGTTTTATATGATGAAGTGTTAATCTATTAGTAGTTACGGATTTATGATAAAAATCGTGTTCTATCGTATATTGGCATGTTGGGTACAGTGAGTGGTATGGAATTCGAAGTGAGGATCAAGGCTGGAGTTCGGTGTTGGCAAGGAAGTCACGAGCTTGGATGAGCGGTATAGGAGTTTAGATGTTTAAAGTAAGTTGGTATTGTCTTCAGCATCACCTAAGATCGGTGTTTGTGAAAAAGGCTTTGCATCCTGGTTAAGGATTCTTGATCGCTTTTTAGTGTTAGTGCAGCCGGTGGTCTGGATGTACAGACCTGTTATCTGTCACGGAAAGGTTGTATAAGTGTGGCATGTAGTCACTTGATTGGTTGAAGAGTTAAACCAAGTATGAAGATTGTGGTGATATCGTTAATTTGAGAATTGATGCCTGGAGGGCACTCGGTTTATTGGGTTGTGGACTGTGGAGGATTACTCCGGTTATGATGTTTGTTCTTATGTGTTATGAAAAAAAAACGGGGGGAGTTATTATGGACCTTTGAAAGGTTATTAGCCCAGTTCAGTGCGATCAGAATCAGCTGAGGTCTGTGGATGGATTCAAATGTGAATATGGGCTCTACATCAGGCCAGATGTGTTCATATCAGCTATGTGCTCCTTGTGGAAGAGTAGTCGAGGTGTTATTTCATCGTCAGTTATTTTATGTAATGATATATTGCGCCGTGTGAGTTATGAGACAGCATGGTGAATTGCTTATGTGTTGAGGTTCCGCGTAGAGATAATGTTATATGAGAAAAATGGCTCTTGAGATTCATATCGTATATCGCACCTCGATTGTGCTTGAGTTTATAGCTTGTAGCGCTATGTGTCTCACCAGTGATGGTATTATGCACTTAGCGTGCTTGTGACCGACAATCGGTATTTGGTTGTAATGAGCAATCTAGCTTGGTGTGTAACTACCTATGTGAAATTCTATGTGTGGATCGGGTGGCACGCCGCCATGAGTATGTTGTTTAGATCGGGTTGCGCACCGCAACAGTGTGATGATAAGTACAGTTCCCCGTATTTGTTTCTATGTGTTTTGTTCTTCTTTTCCTGGGGAAAACTTATATTAGTTGTGTGCCCGTGTCGCATGTATGATTCGCGAGCGGGGTGTCTGTTTAAATATGTCGACCGTGTCGCATGTATG